>NW_016107501.1:150614-187471 GCF_001604975.1 Cebus imitator
AAACAGGAAGTGTATTCTGATTAATTGTAGTTTAAGGAGAAGTACAAGAGTAAAATCTTGTACTCTCACTTTATCAAGACAAATAGGTTTGAGAAAAAGACATATGAAGGTAGAAAATTGGAAAGAAGCCAATAAGCCAACTGTAAGTTTAGAAAACAAATGTATTTTAAGAGGTTTTGTTCATTTGCTGAATTCATATTTCACATTTATTGACTTTTTTTTTTGAGTTAGAGTAAACTAATTTAAAGGTAAGTATGGTTATTTATAAAACTGATTGTATTAATAAGATTTTCTTTAAAGGAGAAGTAGCATAGTTTTTCATGGTATTACATTTTGTGACATAAAATTATGTCCTATCTAGTTGTTTAAAGTGTTTCTATGACTGTATAGTAAAGGGAGAGTAGTTCTGGTATGTTACAGTTTAATGTAAAAGCACAATGACCTTTCAGGTTTTTCCCTTTGCTTTCAGTGAGAGTGTTGAATAATCGAATGGGGAAGGCATTTTCCTTGACAGATATTTATCATAGTAAAAAAAAATGCTGAAACCACAAAATATTTTAAAATGTTGCCATGTGAATATTATTTCAGTGCATATATTTCTAGTGTAATGGCATTTGCCATCTGGCATTCTTGCGAATGTCTTATTTCTTTACACACCGTACATCTTTTTGCCTTTCTCAGTTTGTGTTTATTCATAATTAATCTCTAGGTTCATGTAATAGGCCTCTCCTGCATGTTCTCTTAGCTAAGGAAACAAGTACTCAGGAGTGTAACATCATAGGCAGGGAACAAAGAATTCACATTCCGTTTTCTGTGTTAGAGAGCACTGATGTGAATCTCCGGAGCCAAGCCTCTTAGCAACGAAACGAAGGATTTACAGCCCTCCAGCTTTCTCAGCTACCAAAGCTCTTGAAGGCTTTCAAGAGCTGACCTTCTTAGCAAAGGGCTGGATTCTTTTAATGCACTCACTTTCAAAAGGTAGCATACCTGTTTTTCCAGTGTGATGTGGATGCTATTAAAAGGGAGTTTCCATGGATACGGACATTAGTGGCAATGAAAAAGGATTGTCCTCTTTTCAGACTCATTGTTGTTCCAAGTATTCCTAAGACCTAGATCATGTCACTCCTTTTATTCACCCTCTTGTGGCTAGCTTCTTATTTAGGAAGCACTGCCAATAGTTAGTAATTAATACTTTTCTTAATGTGTAGATTTAAACACCTAGGTATCTGGGAGAAATATAACATGTATGTGAAGAAGGGATCAGTTCATTTCTAAGACTTTAATAAGAGTGTGAATGTTGTTATGACTCTTAGATATGACTTTAGAGAATACACATTAATAAGAGACACTATCAGTTTCTTTTAAGTGATGCAGAATTTGTCAAATTTAAACTTTCCTTGAATAATGTGATTTTGATGTTGTATCAAAACAGAATCATAAAGTCCTACCTCACCCTGCTCTCTTGTATTTAGGGTAAATTTATTCAAAGTATATATTATGCTCTAGAATTACATATTTTTGGAATATTATGATTAAAGTATGGCAAACTCTCTTTGCCAAGACCTAATTGAATGTTAAATGAAAACAAATCAATTCATTTGTTGAGTCTATCATATGTCAGGCAATATGGCTTGTCACTGCAACTTATATAATGAAGAGAATATTGACTTTATCTGGAGAACTCATGAAAGAGCTATATCACCACCTGTTCATAGAGGTACAAGACATTACCACTAAATGTCCCCAGTCTCGAGAAAACAGTCACGAAATATCTGAGTCATTTGTCATAAATCTATGGTTCAAGAACCTCTCACATGGGACAAGGAGACAGAACACCAAAATTAAAAATAGAATTAGGAAAACAAGTAATTGAGCTAACTTTTTCACATAGAAACAACTTCAACTTGGACAAATTTTTCAAATTTAGGTCAGCACCATCAGTTATTTAATAACATATCAGTAGATGAGAGGATGAGAGGGAAATCAGTCTTGTTTTAAAGGTATCACTGATCAAGTTGATCAGAAATTCAGCTGACTCCACATGGTTTTAAGGAAATGCAATGTAGTTGATGAGCTTTTGATCCCCTTATATTGACTTCTGGTCAAATAAATACAGGCTGAAATATATTTTGTATTTGTCCTTCTGTATCTAGTTTATTTTATGTAGCATAATGTCCTCCATGTTCACCATGTCGCAAATGGCAGGATTTCCTTCTTTTTAAAGAGTGAATAACATTCCATTGTTTGTACATGCTGTATTTTCTTTGTCCATGTATCTGTCAATGAATGTTTAGGGTTTCTTGGTTATTATGAATGACGCTCCAATGAAAACGGGAGTGCAGAAACTTTTTGAGATGCTAGTTTTAGTTTTTTTTGGATTGTGAAAGGAACCAAACCTTGGGACTACAAAATCATTAAGCCAAAGGGAAAAATTAAGCTGAGAACTGCATTCGGTAAACCTGCCTCTCATTCTATTCCTAAATAAGATAGCTACAAAGAAAAAACTTCTACATGCCTCCCTCACAATTCGTCCATGAGGCAATTCCTTGTGGGTGAAGGACAGACAGAACTCAAAGAGATCACTCTGCACATGTGAGACAAATGCACATCTGATGGTGCTTCCTTGCCCTATTGTTTCAGTAAGCCAGACTAAGGCATAAGTGACTATGCCTGCAAATTGCGTATTCAATGCAAGGCTAACCAGAAACTCAAAACAATGCAACAATTTGCCTCTTATCTAACTATGACCTGGAAACCTCTCCCCACTTAGAGTTGTCCCACCTTTCCAGAACAAACTAATATACATCATACACTGACTAAACTAATATACACCATACATACACATCATAATGTACATCATACATTAATTTAGGTCCCATGCCTCCCTAAAATGTATAAAACCAAGCTGTGCCCCAAGCACCTTGGACATGTGTTGTCAGGAACTTGTGAGGCTGTGTCATGGGTGCATCCAAAACCTTGGCAAAATAAACTCTAAATTGACTGAGGCCTGTTTCAGATATTTGGGGTTCACAGGATACATATTTAGAAGACAGAGTCATATATAAGTTCTATTATTATACCCAAAGTAATTTATAGATTCAATGCTATCCCAATCAAGTTACCATTGAATTTCTTCACAGAGTTGAAGAAAACTGTTTTAAATTTCATGTAGAACCAAAAAAGAGCCCGTATAGCCAAGACAATCCTAAGCAAAAAGAACAAAGCTGGAGGCATCATGCTACCTGACTTCAAAATATACTACAAGTCTACAGTAACCAAAACAGCAAGGTGCTGCTACCAAAACAGATATATAGACCAATGGAACAGAACAGAGTCCTCAGAAATAATGCCACACATCTACAACCATCTGATCTTTGACAAGCAATGGGGGAAGGATTCCCTATTTAATAAATGGTGTTGGGAAAACTGTCTAGCCATATGCAGAACACTGAAACTAGAACGCTTCCTTACACCTTATACAAAAATTAACTCAAGTTGGATTAAAGATTTAAACATAATATCTAAAATCATAAAAACCCTAGAAGAAAACCTAAGCAATACCATTCAGGACATAGGCATGGGCAAAGACTTCATGATTAAAACACCAAAAGCAATGGCAACAAAAGCCAAAACAGACAAATGGGATCTAATTAAACTAAAGAGCTTCTGCACAGCAAAATAAACTTTCATCAGAGTGAACAGGCACACTACAGAATTGGAGAAAATTGTTATAATCTATCCATCTGACAAAGGACTAATAACCAGAATCTACAATGACCTTCAACAAATTTACAAGAAAAAACAAACAACTCTTATCACAAAGTGGGTAAAGGATATGAACAGACACTTCTCAAAAGAAGACATTTATGCAGCCAACAAACATGAAAAAAAACTCATCACTGGTCATCAGAAAAATGCAAATGAAAACCACAATCAGATACCATCTCATGCCAGTTAGAATGGCGATCATTAAAAAGTCAGAAAACAACAGATGCTGAGAGGATGTGGAGAAACAGAAATGCTTTTACACTACTGGTGGGAGTGTAAATTAGTTCAACCATTAGGTAAGACACTGTGGCATTTCCTCAAGGATCTAGAACCAGAAATACCATTTGACTCAGCAATCTCATTACTTGGTATATACGCAAAGGATTATAAATCATTCTACTATAAAGACACATGCACATGTATGTTTATTGCAGCACTATTCACAATGGTAAAGACATGCAACTAAACCAAAATGCCCATTAATGATAGACTGGATAAAAAAAACATGGCACATACACACCATGGAACACTATGCAGCTGTAAAAAAGGATGAGTTTATGTCCTTTGCAGGGACATGGATGAAACTGGAAACCATCATTCCCAAAAAACTAACACAAGAACAGAAAACCAAACACCGCATGTTCTCATAAGTGGGAGCTGATCAATGAGAACACATGGACACAGGAAGGGCAACATCACACACCAGGGCCTGTCCGGTGGTGGTGGGCTGGGAGAAGGATAGCATTAGAAGAAATACCTAATGTAGATGATGGGTTGATGGGTGCAGCAAAACCATCACAGCACATGTATACCTATGTAACAAATCTGCACAGTCCGCACAGGTGTCCCAGAACTTAAAGTATAATAATAATAATAATAAATTAGAGATCCCTTAGACTGTTTTCCAGAGTGGCTGCACTAATTTACATTACCATCAACCTGTACAAATGTTTCTTTTTCTCTATATCCTTGTCAACTCTTGTTATCTTTTGGGCTTATTTCCCCCCCGCCCTTTTTTTCCCCCTTGAGAGGAAGTGTTACTCTTGTTGCCTAGCTGGAGTGAAGTGGCACAAACTTGGCTCATTGCAACCTCTGCCCCCTGGGTTCAAGTGATTGTCATTCCTCACCCTCTTGAGTAGCTGGGATAACAGGTGCTCACCAACATGCTAGGCTAATTTTTTGTATTTTTAGTACATATGGGATTTCACCATGTTGGCCAGGCTGGTCTCAAACTCCTGCCCTCAGGTAATCCACCTGCCTTGGCCTCCCAAAGTACTGGGATTACAGGAGTGAGCCACTGTGACTGGCCTGGTTTATTTTCTCTTATACTGGGCATCCTAACAAATATGAGGTGGTATCTCATGGTTTTCTTGACATACATTTCCCTGATGATAATGATATTGACGCCTTTTCATACGCTTGTTGGTCATATTATGTCTTGTTTTGAAAATGTCTATACAATTACTTTGCCCATTTTAAAATTGAGATTTATTGCTTTTAAGATGTAGGAATTCCTTATATTTTTGGATATTAACCCTTTATCAGATATATAGTTTGCAAATATTTTCTTCCATTTCTTAGGCTGACTTTTTATGTTGTTTCTTCCACTCTGCAGAAGCATTTTAATTGAATGCAATCCTACTTGATTATTTTTGCCTTATTGCTTTTGCTTTAAGTGTCATATCCAAACCCAAACAATTATTTCTAAGACCAATGCCAAGAAGATTTTTCCCCATGTTTCTTTCTAGGAGCTTTATGATTTCAGGTCCTATGTTTAATCTTTAATACATTATGAGTTAATTTTTGTGTACAGTGAAAGACAACAGTCCATTTTTCTTTTCTTTTTTGCATGTGGATATCCAGTTTTCCAAATACTTCTTGTTGAAGTAAGTGTCCTTTCTCTACTGAGTATTCTTAGTATTCTTTTTTAAGATCAACTGACCATACATCCCTGGGTTTGTTTCTGGGCTCACTTTTTTGTCTGTCTTTATGCCAGTACCACAGAGTTTTGATTACTGTAGTTTTCTAATATATTTTGAAAGTGCATATGATTCCTCCATCTTTTTTCTTGATCAAAATTCCTTTGACTAAAGTTTTTTGTGGTTCAAAATTAATTTTATGATTGCTTTTTCTCTTAATGTAAAAAATGCCACAAGGATTTTGACAGAGATTACATTAAATCTGTAGACCAGTTTGGGCAGATAATTTGAAATATATCAGTTCAGCTTATATAAACTGGGTATTTTTTTTATCAAAACGCTGAGAACCCTGGAGAGTAGGCTTGTAATATTTCTGGCTTTAAAAGTAGACTTCTGACTTAGATATTTTCCACAGGACACTCCCTTCCCAACTATAGCCTTCTCTGAACATCACATGACAGGAAGTAGAAAGTACATATAATGGAAAATTTATGCTACTTTAACAACTGCCATGAATTCTATGATACTCATTTTCAGATAATTCTTCTAATTTATTTCCTGTAAGCTATTTGTACTGTGTGACACACTCTCATTAAATCCTCTCCACAATCACAACTGTAGTTACTAATATGATCACTAATAGGATTTCATCTCACAAATGATGAGAATGTAGCATCTAGGGTTTTCTTAAGTAACCTGGCCAAGTTACCTAACTATTAAACGAAGAAGCTAGCACTAGCTGCTATTTCCCTCTGACTTCAATTTCGTAATATAATGTCAGTTTTCTGGCATAAATAATGAAACAGAAAAGGACAAATACTCTAAGGTTAAGGGAATTAGAGTGCACACACGTGTGTGTGTGTGTGTATGTGTGTGTGTAGGGATGCAGGCGTAATCTGTTTTAACCAACATCAAAATGCGAAAGTATTACCTAATAATTTTACTCAGGTCATTGGTGATATTAAGGGAAAATCCAAACCAGGCTTGCCAGTTCAAGTTAATTATTCTCATTTAAAAACAAAATTAGATCACATAATTTTCCCCCAGGATATCATCTAATACCTCATGTGTGCTCATTTTTTTTCTGGATTGTTTTAAAAATATCTTCTTATAGTTGGTTTGTTCATATTAGGATTGAAACAAATTGCACACATATTTTTGATGTCTTCTATGTGTCTTCTAATGATCATCATAACAGTTTCTCCTCCATTTTCATGGGATTTATTTTTAAGAAAATGAATCATGGATTATCATCTTTTTAAAGTCTTCACAATACCTCTTAAATTACATAACAGGACTATTATATTACATATAAATTATGGGCAAAGGCTAATCTTTATAACATTGAACATATTTTAGGACTCAGCTAAGAAATTACTGAAGTGAATTGAATAGGGGTCTAAAGATTCACCGACAATTTGTCTTTAAAATCAAAGTTTGAACACACCTATTTCTATCTTCACCTAAACATGAAGCCATGGTCACTATGCTCTAGTGGTCACTTGAAAGAAATCTTGTTACAGCCATGTCTGTTGTTAATTTCAATGCCAACATTTTTAGGAGGCCCGAGAATCTTCTGTGTTTCTAATAGAGACATGCACGTGCACGCATACCCATTCTTGCACAATAAAAACAAACAAAAACAAAATCCTGAGCCACTGCAGATTACATTTTTACTTCACTGAAGTTCATAACTAATTGACCCTCTCCATCTGTGAGAGATAATTTAATTTCCTTTTAATTTATTTTTCCCTTGGTCAGCACTTTCCAATTTCAGTGCATGTAATAGCAAATGCTGCTTTGACTGAATGAGAAACTAAGAATTAGATGTGGTCTGTCATACACAAACCAGTTTCTTTTATCCCAAAGGAAACCGAAAGTACTAATGTTTGTCAACCAGTTGGAAGGGACTGTTATTTAAATTCAAATTAAAGAAAAACAAGTTTTCTGTACATTGCAAGCAATTCAGATCAGAGAGGATACTGCAGCGGCTCTCTGACTACCACCTAGTTGGGTGTCTTTCAGAGAGCAAAGATGTAGTTAATGTGGTAGCCTTGGCTTTTCCAATAATAAAGCATGTCAGCTTTGTCTGGAGATTGACTTCCTAATTATTCAGGCCCTAAATAATGCAAGCCATGTTCTCCTTTATTAGCTAATATCTTTCAGAGGTTGGAAAGATGGTTATAAAGGCCAATTAAAGATATGGTTTTCTGGTATGCTGGACCAATTCATAACATGCACAATATGAAATGCCATGTGAGAAAGTCATTATCAGAATATTCTCCCCTAGTTTGTATTAGTTTTTAATTTTTCCTTCCCTTTGTATCACATTTAATACAATGCCTTTGATGGTGTTGTTGTAACTCTTCTTCAATAACGAGAAATTCTAATTCCATAAAATTCCTTGATACCACATTAACCTTGCATCAGATAAACAAGTACATTGGGAACTGTAGCTAATACAACTGAATATGAATATAATGCTTTGTATTTGAATAGAAACAGAAGAAAGTGAGTACAGAAGCAGCCTAAGTAACAGATAACCTTGTTACATAAAAATGCTATTCTTTTAATACATCTGTTCCATTAGCAAGTGTTTATTGGAGAAAAGTCTGTTGTTTTATGTACATAGAAATGTTATGCTGCTTTAAACAATTCTGGTTTATTAATACTGACTTATTAACTTAGTAATTTATGTTATTCAGTATCTCGGAAGACATTTTCTCACTTAGTAGGGTAAGAGTAAGTAACAGTATTTTTATTATAATTCAAAAACTGTAACAGTGATTTAGAAGACTCTATCTAATTTCATTAAAACTTTCCCAAGGTAACTTTTCTATTCATGTGCTTTTAGAGTTAATCTGAATACAAGTGAAATATACATGGTAGATTAAATAATGACCCTACAAATACGTTTATGCTCTAACCCTTGGAATCTGTGAATATTACTTTATATTGGAAGAGGAACTTTGTAGATGCTGTCCAACTATGATTTGGGATGGAAAGATTATCCTGTATTATGCAGGTGGGTCCAATATCTTCACAGTGGTCCTACCTCCTTATAAGGAGGTAGGAAGTGTCAGAGTAAGAGAAGATGGCAATGTGATAGCAAATTAGAAATTATAGTGACACGCTTTTTGACAATGGAGTATAAGCCAAAGAATATGGGGAGTCACGAGAAGGTGAAAAAAGCAAGAACCAGATTTACCCCTCAGTGCCTCAAGAAGTACCCAGGCCTGCTGACACCTTGACTTTAGCTCAGTAGAAATGATTTTGGACTTCTGACTTTCAAAAGTCTAAGAAATTAAATTTATGTTGTTTTAATCCACCACATTTGTGGTCAATTGTGAAAATGACAAAAGAAAACTAATATAATGCATTTTAAAATTTATGACAAATTCTGAAGCATGGAAGCCCTTTGGAAGTTGTCATAGTTTTACTATGTCTCAGGCAGAGTAAGGGTTTTAATAGCCAGGAGTGTCTGTTTTGGAATCAGGTACTATTCACATAGTAGGTCTGCAATAGAAGGGGAGTTATTAAGATCTTTGAGTCTTATTTTTTTCTGTATTTACAAACTAGAAAAAGAAACAGTATCTACCTGTTAAAGCAATTACAAAGGTAAAATGAGGAAATACAGGTAAAAGCTCTTAGTATAGGCCTGAATGCATAGTAGGCAATTAAAATGTTTTTGCTATTGTTGTATTTTAGGCACAAGTTAATCTATGTTGCTTTATTTAATATATGTTAGTGCAGAAGAAACAGTAATGAACCAGTTAATAAGATTTTGCTCTTTTTTATCACTAAGGGATAAAGCAAGAAGGGTTGTTAAAAGACTGAGATGACATCTGGAACCAGGAGGCTCCACAGGAATTGAAGGGACAGGGAAAACCAGGGTGAGACATTGGCATCAGAAAGAGAACAATGTTTGCTCAGTATCTTCTCTATCTGCTGAACTCTTTGTTCAATAATCACAATAGTACTATAGAAAAGATATTATTAACTTAATTTTGCAAGTGAAAACAATGAGCCAACAGAAAATTAAGTTGTTCATGGTCAGAAACTTAGCAAATGACAGTAAAAATCTGAACTAAACTTTAACATTACAACTTACGCACTTTAACACACCAATAACAGGGAGTCTGGCATTAAGTGAGCCATATTCTACATTCAAGACAGTAATCTATTCTAGACTGGTGACTCAGGATGCTTAGTGGAAATCTGGCTTTACACATTTTAACATCCAAGAACACAGAAATTATATCTTTTATTTTTGTATGTGCAGTGAAGAGCTTAATTTATAGTTTAAACTGGAAATTTTTATTTGTTAAAATATTCATCTGTTAAATCCCTAAAGAAAACTGTCTCTCCCTACATTACCATTGTTGCTTAATTTATTTTTTTAAATTTATTACGAATATTCCAGAGAAGGTTTGATCATATTCTTTGCTAGGGTAATCCATATTATAAGCACGACACATCAAAGTGGAAGAATAAATCAAACTCAATGATGCTGGGCTCTCTGTGTCTTAACATGGTAATTCTGAAGAGAAAGGATTCTACAATTATAGACAGAGATGCCTATCAAGTATGCCTTCAACCTTCCACTAGGACAATTCCCTATCCATGGTGTGTTACCTATTCTACCAGTAGCTTGATTCTGTGTTGCTTCAAGTAGTATTTTGACATTCTGATGGGCTGGTTATTTATATCCAAAGCAAGTTGACTATATTTGAATTATGGAAATGAAAAGACTTTTTGTCATTTAGTTATTTTAACATTCTATGGGGAAAAAAGCAAAAAAAAACAGTGACAAACTTTTCATCTACAGTTAGTCGATTTGATATCCTAGTAGATTATCAGTTATGAATCCTACATCTACCAGAGATTCTATTGATGTATTATCTTCCCTGCATTTGATTTAGGTGACAACAATTTCATAATGTTTTTCTGTGTCTTTTCTAAAAATCAGAGCATCTGCCCTCAGACCTTGAAGCGAACAAATAAAGCCATGAAAGTGTTTATATTTCTTTCTTGTATAATAAGGCAATTTTCTCCATTTCCACAGAAAAGAAACTTTAGGGTCAATTTTGACATTTGCTTCTATTCCTCATTATGTTAGTCACATTCATTAGTCCCGAATTTTCTTTAAACTATGTCTTGAATTCCTTGTTGCCACGTCTTTGACAGTCTTTCTCTTATAACAATGAAATGACAGTTACGTATGTTAGTGGGGCCCTTAATATACATCAGAAACGTTTTTAGGTGGCATACATATCTTAAATATTTAATGTTCATAACACCCTAATAATATATATGCTATTATTTGTTTTATCTATAAGAAAATGAAGTCAGAAGGTTTATATTGCTCATGACCTTACAATTGCAAAGTTGAGAAGTATTACAGTAATTTTCCGAGTTTATGTTGTTGTTTTACATTTCACTTTCCTCTATCCAATCTATATTAAATGGACTGACAGGCAATCCTTCCTTATAAATATCATTGTTACGATGTAACACTCATTCTGAAGAATCAGTAACACCTAACACCTTCTGCATCAGTTCCTATTATTAATCAATTTTAAAGGGCCTATGTAATTGGCTTCATTTTGCACCATACACTCTGGCCTCTTCATCTTAGTTCTCTCTGTCTCACTCTTAATACAAATAAAGTATTGTAATCTTTTACCCAGAACCATTGAGGTCAGATGTATAAAAGATTTCAGAAATCTTTAGATCTTGGAAAGATACTAATAGGGGAATATCTGTAAATTATGTACTAATCCTAGTTGGATCAGAGGCAGCATCTTTAAATAAATATATTAATATTTTTGCAGCTAAATACTCACAATAATTGCATACACATAGCCTATTAGAATCTTTACATCAGTTCAGGTCTAATTTTACCAATAACTGTGTTACAAAAACTTTCATTTTTTAGAACTTTGTGGATTTCAGGACTGAATATTAGGAACTGTGGATTATACCACTTTCATTATCTCAAAGTCACCATGTTATCTAACTTATTCCTACACTCACATACACAGCTTAAATCATACCCTGCAACCCCTAACAAAACTTGGGTTGCAGAAACACAACCCAATGTATCTTTCTTCTGCACTTAAAAGCCACACACTTTAACATTAGATGGGGATAGGTCTGTAAGTGTTCTACATGTATTCACCTTTCTCAACTGAACCTTAAGCATACAGGGATTGGAAACACTGTCTCATTTCTCTCACTCCATAACAAGGTGGAGTCATGTAAGAGTTTAAATTACTATCTAAACCTCTTTCTAAGAGTTTCAGGAAATTACTGGATTGACTGTGTTTAACAAGGTGAATCAAGTTTATGTGGAATATTGATAAGGATATGAAAGTTACTAAAATGATTACTTATGTTTTCTTTCCTCATAATATGTACAACAACTTTTATTATATTCTTTATTATATGCAGAGATGTTAAATATTGACATATTATTAATTATTGACACATTCAAGAAGGCTACTGTGGTACAGTCTTGTGTCACTTAATGACACTATACACTTGGAGAAATGTATCTTGAGGCAATTTCGTTTTGTGCAAACATCATCTAGAGTGTACTTACACAAACCTAGATGGTATAGCCTTCTATCTACCTAGGCTATCTGGTGTGTCTTAATGCCCGTAGGCTAAAAACCTGTCCCCAGCATGTTACTGCACTGAATACTGTAGGCAACTGTAACACAATAGTATTTGTGTATTTAAACGTAAAAAGGTACAGTAAAAATACAGTGTTAAAATCTTATAGGACCACCATCATATATGTGGTCCACTGTTGACCAAATATCTTTATGTAGTACATGACTATTTATACAAATATCTTGAGTTTTGAAAATGGATAGGCCATGGTTTGACTACTGATAAGCAAACAAACCTTTCTGAGCCTGTTTATTCCCCCTCTGTAAAAAAGATAGCTAATACTACCACATGTAAGAGTTTTCCTGGAAGATACATATTAAATGTTACTTTCTCCCTCCCACCCCATTTGTCAAATAAAAGAAAATGGTGCCCAAATTTTCGCCTGCTAACATTGTCCTTTAACCTTGCAGAAGTCACTTACTAGTTTTTATGGCTACTAATTCTTCTCTGAAGAGGGGAAAATAACTGTTTCACCTAACTTAAATTGAGTAAGGTGAATTTGTGAATTTACCTTACTGCTTAGTACATGGTATGTATTCTTTTATCAAAGTTTAATGTAAAGAACTGAGGTGGTGGTGTTTGAATTTCAAGATCATTCACGTTGACAACAGTGCATTTTCTCCTAAAGCATGTTTATCTTCCATATAATAAATTCTAAAACTTTCAGTACATGAGCATGTTTCATGCCTTTGTTTGGTGGGAAATAGGTGGCCAAGGAAAATTAAAGCCCAAACCTGAGACTGCATAAACCCTGGGGTAATGCATAGATTCTGGGGTCATATTCTGGTAGTATTTCAAGAGTCAAAAGCAAGAGAAATTCTGAAAGAGAGGTTATAGTCAAAGGAACCTGCTGGCAAGTAGTTGAGGGTGGTACTTCATGTTAGATTATTACATCTCAAATTGTCTGGTTAAATTACAATTTTTTAGAGCTAAATTTAATACAATAAACTATGTAAAATTCCTGCAAAAACTCCAGAACTGAACAATCTATGCTCTGGCAAACAGGCGTTGGATGCTGAAGAGGTTGGAAGGCTCTCAGGTGTGCTATTTAACTTGAAGGAAGATGAATTGAGCTGAAATGCCATAAAACTTCTTACAGGTTTTTTTTTTTCTTCTTGATACTCACATTTTTTCACCAATTCTGTTTTAAATAGTGTAATCATCTTACGTGTGTGATTTTCCAAGAGGAGCAATGGTTATCTTGTTCAACATTTAACTTCCTCATCTATAAAATGGGGTAATAATTCATATTGTTTAGAATCCAGATTAAATATGGTAATAAATGTAAAGGGCCTTAACTAACTCTGTAAAAGCTAAGTAAAATGAAGATGATTCTGTATGGAGAATGTTGAGGGTTCTTTTGAGGATGAAAATATAAAACAGAGAAAGTAAGAAGATGAAGAAAAGAATTAGGAAAACAGCAGTAGGTGTGGCAGTAGAAATAAAATGACAGCAAGCATGGCACAAAAGTCTAGTTCTTTCCTAAGTTCAAAGTACTTTTCTCTCATAAGATCAATGCTCTATAGAGATACAAATGCCAGTTGTATCAAACCCCCAAAATAGCTACATGATTAGCTGTATAAAGCAATATGATTTAAAAGTTTCAAGCATGGGCTTTGTAAACAATTGCAAAAACATTAGTTTAAATCCTCATTTCAAAATGTATCAGTTTTATGACCTGGGTAAATTACTTGAGTACTTTGAATTTTAGTTACATTTGATAAAAGGAGGCTATTAATAGCTTCCACTTTGTGGGTTGTTGAGAACATTGAACAAGATAAACACTGGGCACAGAATTAGCATAATTCTTAAGACATGATATGTGTTTTTATAAATAATGAGTTTGCATTTATGTTTATTGTATTGTATTATACTTTCCTAAAAATTTTTACATATACAGAAGCTTTAAAAGCTCTTGCATAATCAATATGCCGTGTGTGTGTGTGTGTGTGTGTGTGTGTGTGAGAGACAAGATGAGAGAGAGAGATAGTAAAGGTCAGGGGAGAAAAAGGTGGATGGCCAAACACTCAACACTCCATGAGGCTGTCTTGTTTGTTAACTGAGGAGAAATTTGGTACTCTGTCTTCTTGTGATCTTCTTTTGTTTTTGTGTTTACATGATTACTGAAAACCATCTGATGGAGGGGTTTTAACTCTTTTAGTAATATGTTGCCCTGACTTTAACTTTTAGCTATTAAATTATTTCTTTCTTGAATTTGGATGTGCAATGATTCCTGAAAAAAACTTTCAGAAAGTAATCAGAGTGGCCCGATTCTTGCAGTAAGTAGAATGGAAGTGATCTGCTTACAGTGATATTTGAGGAACAGCAGGAAACCTTAATTTGTGAACATTCTGGCAAACTTCTAACTAGAACAGAAAACTTTCAGCAAATTTGTAGGTAAAACGAGCTAACCCATGCACTGAACTATTGTGCTGATTTCTACCAATTTATTTCTAATTTATAGGCATTTTAAAATTATATCCAGGGCCTCTTTTTTTATGCTGTCTAGCATGAAAAATATTGTTAAGATTAAATGAGCAGCATTTTTCTCAGTTCTGTTCAAACCACAGATGCTACGTTTGATTTTATTTCTAACAGTGAGATTGAAATTCTATTTTAATATGCAGAACTGCAGCCCAGGGAGTAATAAAATACAGAGTGTTTTCATTAGATGATGGCCCTGCACCTCTAGTTAACAGGAAAGCTGATTCATCAAACAGCAACCATCAAGACAGCATTAACTAAGACCTGGAATGAACACATGAGATTGGGGTAAAAATTACCTGTTTTGCATCATGTAATTGTAACTTTGGAGAAATTCCTGGTTTGTGGCATAAAACTGTTTCCAGGGATGCAGAAGTGTTTGCTGTAAATTTGTTACAGATGGTCTAGAGATTGAATATTTTCTGCATTTCAAAAGGATCTTAAATTTTATACTTGTCATCCCTAATTTAAAGGAATGAACATTCACCTTTATGCTGTCTGCTCCCCACCAGAAAATGAAATAATCAGAACTAATTCTGCTTTTAAATTTACCTCTCAAATATTTACGTATACAAAATAAAGCGTTGGATTTTGAGGTCATTTTTTTCTAGTAGAATTCACAAGTAAAGGATTCTATCTCCAGTCAAAATGTCCCCGTGGACTCTAGGCAATAAACTGACAAGATTCTGCTGGTCATACAATTGATCAGAGAAAAAAAGATAGCTTTTCTTCTCCTTATGAATTCTAATTCACTTTAAAAGCAAAACAAGTAACAACAAAATAACAAAAAGCTCAAGCTTTGTGATACATGTAGTCATTGCAGTTTGATATAAAATGTTAAAGCTAGAAGAAACTTTAAAGACCATCTAGTTCACTGGTTTTAAGCTGTTCCAAGAAGTTGCCTTGGGAATAGCTTTAAGTGGAAAGCAGGGGAATTGAGTCAGAGGATATTTACATACTTCTTTGGAGGCCCTCACATTTCCTTTCAAGTTTCAGCCAGATCACTTTCACTTTACCTGTTTAATCCAATGGGTTCTATTGAAAGAATTTTTAGAAAATGGATTCAACTGTTTGGAGGTATTTGAAAACTACATCAACCTAGTCATATTAACAATGATCTAAAACATTGCCACCAGGTAGAAAGACCAAGACTAGAATCCTGATTCCTAATATACTGTTTGCTGCTTTTTAAAACCACATTATGAAACTGAGTTATTACAATTAGGTCAGTGTTTATATCCCCATGATGTGTATCCCCCTTGTACATTAATCAGTTGATGTTACACTTAAAAGTCAATACCTAAAGAACATTTATATAATAGCTATGACAGGTTTCCTGAACACAATATCCTATTTAAAACACTCTGACATTTTATGGGAAAAACAGTATTAACAAAATAAAAACCAAATTTTATACTACTGGTAGAACTGAAAATAACATCCTAAATATATAATTGGATGATGAAATATCAAATGTAAGTACTTAAGGTAACAGAGAAGAAAAGGCAAAGGAAACAAAGTGATTATGTTTATTTGTTGACTACTCATTTAAATGGAACACTATTTACCAAATACTCTATTGAATAATGTGCAAATACTACATTCATTTTCACTAAAAATGCTATTTTCTAATGGTGTTTGTTAAAATATAACTGTGATATTGTGAAATATATATCTTTATCCCAATTTGCTGACAAAAAATTAGCTCCTAAAATTCTTGGAGTCACTGAATAGAGAGAATCTGTTAAATGTTTATGAGATGACTAGCAGCTAGCAGCCCCTAGGTAACTTCAGGATGGAGGCTGGTTATCAGAAAGACCAAGGCTTGGTTAGAGCGTTGGGACTTTTAACCCCTCCCCTCCTACCTCTGGAGGAAGGTATGGGCTAAAAGTTAAATTGGTCACCAACAGCCAATGATTTAATCAACCATGACTATATAATAAGGCTTCCATGAAAACCCAAAAGAATTGGAGTGAGTAGCTTCCAGACAGCTGAACAAGTGGAGATTCCTGGATCATGGTGTGTGCTGAAAGGGTATGGAATCTCAGTGCTCCCTTCTCCCATGCTTTGCCTTATGCATCTCTTCCATCTCGCTGTTCATCTATATCCTTTGTTATATCCTTTATAATAAACTGGTAAATGTAAGTAAGTGTTCCCCTGAGTCTTTTGAGTCTCTCTGGAAAATTAATGCAACCCAGGAAGGGGGTCATGGGAACCCAAACTTATACCCAGTTGGTTAGAAACACAAGTAAAACAACCTGGGACTTGTGATTGGCACTGGAATTGCAGGTCAGTCTTGTGGGACTGAGCCCTCAATCTGTGGAATCTGAAATTGTCTTCAGGTGGATGTCAAAACTGAATTGAAATGGAGAACACCTAGCTGGTATTCACTACAGGATCTCCTGCAGAATCATCTGCAGAATTGCTTGCTTGCTTGGCATTTGGGAAAACACCCCCACATAAATTTGGTCACAGAAGTGTTTTTTTTGTGAGTATAGGAGGAGAAACTGAGTCTGTTTTTTCTTTCATCTACAATACCCATTCTGGCATTAGAAACTGCTGAACGTGGTAAAGATATGATTAAATCTGGTAACATTTATATGGCATCTTATTTTTATGCAGCATTATCTTTCCATCAGGGCAAGAAAAAAAAAAGCACAACCTTGCCCCAGATAACAATTTTGAATGAAATGTGTATATGTGTTTTTACACAGATAAATTCGTCTTTATTCGTTCCATATATTCTCATACATTCTACAGAAATAAACAGCTGTCTTAACCGTGGTCATATTTGCAATTATTTTCTTTAACAGTGCTATACTTACAGAGTCCAGCTTCAGCATTTCCCTACAGCCATTTATAAGTGATTATTGCATAATTATTCCCAGAGGATAAGCCAATTTCAGAGAGTAACAGCTACACGACATCATTTCAAGAGCTTTTGAAGTGAAGAAGCAAGGGCCCCTTGTCCTTTATTTCTTGGTGAATTTGCTTAGAATTCTGAATAACTAGAATGTTGGATAACTATTATTGTTATTTTCAATTTCAAAACAGCAGCCACTGCAGCCAGACAAACCTTGGTCCATTTCTCCATAATAGACGTGTGATTTTGAACAAATTATTTCTCCTCTATGATTCCACTTTTTACTTGTATAAAATAAATATAATTATAGGACTTAGTTCAGAGTGTTGCTTTGAAGGCTAAGAATAAATTCTTTGGAACACAGTTGTATCATAATAAGTGGAATATTAATCTATCTTCAGAAAACAAAGTCTGTCAGTTCAATGAAATAGTAAAGGATCTTGAGAAAAGATATGTTGGATTGTGCTCTGGGGAAAAATAAGCTGAAACCTACAGGGGCTTAATGGAATATTTTCTGGTTTTATGTACCCTGGTGGGTATGGCTTAACAAAGATTAAAGAGTTGAGACAGAGAAAGAGAAAAAGCCAGACCTGTCTAAGAGGACTTCTCTTAGTCTCATAAGTCAGATTATTGCAGCACAGGGCTCATTTTTCAGAAGGTCTTATTCACCTTCTTCCTCCATAATCAACATATCCTTCCTGAATTTGCTTTTTTTAAGGTCTACCTTTATGTGTGGCTGAAAAAAAGACAATGAAACAACTACTATTTATTAAACAATTTCCAGCTTGTAGTATTTAATCTTTATAACATCCTATGAAGAAGAAATTTGTGATCTCTTGCTACCAATAAAGGTCCGGGATTTATAGAAATCACATCATTTTCAAAGTCATACAGCTCACACATAGTAGGCCAAAGATTCAAACTTAGGTCACAGCTGCTCAAGGAATCACTTTCATTTTATGACTTCAAAAGTCAGCTATCTGTTCCCCTCTACTATCACGCCCTAGAATATCTTGGACCTAGCCCATACCTGGTACCTAAAAGACAATACTATATACTTGCTGAACAGATGAACAGATATTCATCAAGCCCTCAAAACTGCTGCAACATGTACAAACAGGGGAGTAAGGGAGTATTGGATAGTCCTCCTAGGGAGGAGATAAGCCACAAATTCCTTGGCACATTTCACAGTTCCTAAGACACTGGAAAATATAAGAAATTGGTGCAAAAGTAATTGTGGTTTTTGCCATTAACTGTATTGGCAAATATATAAAGTCCAACCATCATTGGCCAAATAAGTGTACTGTCTTTCTTTCAATACTGAGTACTCAGAATACACATATATTTTACTTATATTTCTCTTTGAAAGAAAAGTTTTAGAAAAGAGGTTTTGTTTTTTAAAACTTATGCTGAAGAAATTCCTACCAGGAGAATTACAAACCAAACTCTGGATTCAAAACAATTTGTAATCAAACATCATGTGGTAAAGCAATATGCCTACCAAAATAAATTAATGAAACCATGATAAATATCTGAAGGTAATAGTATTTTGAGATTAAATGGTAGGGGGGCAGAAAAAAATGTCTGCTGAGTGTATCTTTATATATGCTAGTCTTCTCTGAAAGACAGAAATAAGAAATATTACCTATTAACTTCTTTCTTAGTGCATTAACATCTCTCTTCCCCACCTGCAAAATGAATGCTTCAAAGCATGACCACTTTTTTTTTTTTTCTTTACACAATTTGGCTTGCCACTCAAGCTGGAGTGCAGTGGTGTGGTCTCAGCTCATTCTAACTTCCATTTTGTAGGCTCAGGTGATCCTTCTACCTCAACCTCCTGATTAGCTGGGACAGGCGCATGCCATGATGCCTGGCTAATTTTTGTATTCTTTGCAGAGATGGGGTTTTGCCATATTGCCTAAGCTGGTCTGGAACTCACAGGCTCAAGCAACTCTCCCACCTTGGCCTCACAACGTGCTGGGAATACAGCTGTGAGCCACTGTGCCTGGCTAGCACACCGCTGATTTTTATCGGGGAGGAAAAGATCACTGACATACTGGCCTCTACACAGAGAGCCAGTTTATAACATACTGCAAAATGTTAGTAGTCTTGCCCTCACCAGCTTCTTCCTCATGCTGCATCTTGTTCCACAGATGATTATCATCTGCTCATGTGCAAGCAAAGGTGACTTCCTTGCAATGTATGAGAGAAAAGACCTCATTACCCTCTGCATTAGCAACTCCTGCAACGATTGCATGGCAGAAGGGACAATATTTTTAAATCAGGTATATTTGCTTATGTATCCTAAATGATGCTTTTTTTCTAACAGATAATATCAAATATCATACTAACTTCATATAGTACATTTTTATATTTTGTCAGTAAAAATTTATAAAAAAAATATGCTTGGATTCTGCATCCGTTTTCATCCTTGAGCAAACTCTATAGTATCTGTTTTTTTTTTTAGCCTTTTATATCTGTTACATAGGTATAATAATTTGCTCTCAGACATTGCTGTGAAGATTAAATAAATCACCAGATGTGGAGATCATAATGTAATACCTAACAACAGGTAACTGTTTAATAGTTAAATATTTTTATTGGTATCCTAGATGATGCCTTCCAAGTCTAGGTGTTCTTGTCCTTCTGTGAAACTGTTAATAAATTATTTATACTCCATGTTCTGGAGCAAATGGAATTGAGAACTACTCTTTTTGCTACTGGTTCTTTTGAAAGAGCACTTCTCTAGCTTTCTCCATGTTCTTGCCTCTTCTCTTTAAAAGGATATGCCATTAGTGCAAGATCCATTTTCTCACTAATGGCAGTTTTGGAGAAAATACTGTGTGTATATTTATATTCACCTGGTCATATTTTGCTAGTGGATAGGGTAAATATATTTAAAATTTTGAAGCTGTGTCCCTATGTCCTTTTTAGTTGTGCACTCAAGGATTATAGTCACTCTTGCATTTCCTGCCTCTCTATACTAAACACACCTGAGACTGTCTATTCTCAGTGAGGTTCACCGTTCTCTCCCAGTTTCTCACCTAAATCTGATGGATGCTACACTGTGAGCCCAAGTGTTTTTGATTAGGGATAAATAGAAAGCAGGAGGGAGTAGAAGGGTCTGTGGTGACACCATATCTGAGATTGCATGTCACTATAAATCTTGTGTCTTGGCATTGTAAAGTGCTTGCTCATCTCTTATAGCAGTAAAGGCATATTTTCCCTCTTGGCTTGTGAGCCTTATTAGCCAGAAGTTGATATGACTGGGAAAGGATAAAGTTGCAATGGGAAATCAGGGGTGAATTGCATCTAAAAAATATTATAACACAAAGATTATAAAGAAGTAGTTAAGTTTGGTCATTCTGCAAAAAGACTTATTCTTTATTACTATTACTAGTGGCTCATAAATGAAGTTAGAAATGGATGTGACTTTTGCACATGTATCTCAATACTTGAATAGGATGTTAACTGATTCCTACAAACCTCGTGTGAGCCTTCATTTATTTTAAAATTCTTTTGTGCTTGCAAAACATCCATCTGTTCTTAATCACTTCCTCAATATTCTTGCCACATTTCTTTCATATAGATTTTTCCCTCATTTACCATGTGCTAAGTATTTTGAGGATGGCATTATGATGAGAAAGAATATACTAAAAAGAATGGGAAAATAGCATATTTCCTAGCATCAACTTGCTAGACATTCCAGAGAATTTGAAGAAGATACTTGTCTTTTAAAATAATTTAAGATTTTCTGCATAATACATATGTTAAAGTGGTAGAGCTATACAAGAATTACAAATTATTTCTTGCTTTGTTGGTTTGCTGCCAGGCCCTTGGCCCTTTATGCCAGCCCAAATTAACCTATGAAGCATACACCTACTGGTATTGAACACCAGCAAGGATTGGAGACAACTGATTACCGGAGACAGTGTAATAGAATGGCTAAGAACTTCCAATTCTTGATTAGACATTCCTGATTCCAAACACAGAGACTTCCAACTATTTTCTAGTTGAGTGTCCTTGGGGAAATTATTTTGCTATCACTTATTTTTCCTCCTCTAGAAAACAATTATGAATATTGTTCAACACACATACAGATTGTTATAAGAACTAACTAAGATGGTTTGGATCAAAACCTTTAAATACTAGGACAATGTAAGTGCTCAAAAATATTAGTTAACTTTTATTATTACTCAAAATCACCATACCCTATAAAGCCCGATTCCTTATGTGAATCAATCCATTTCTAAGCCCTTGCATTTATCACTCAGTCTTTGATTCCTTCTTCTAACTTTATTGCTTGGTCTTCACATATTTTCTCATGATACAGGAATATTCTGCCTAACACACACACACACACACACACACACACACACACACACACACTCTCTCTCTCTCTCTGTCTCTCTCTCTTCCCTTCACATTCTCTCTCTTTCTTCCTCTGACTTAAACTGCCTCTCAAGCCTGGAATTTCCTTTAATTTCATGTAGTAACTCAATATTCAAGTATCAAATGGCCCAAAACCTATTTTAGGTTAGTCCTTCACCAAAGTCTACGGTGGCAATTAAAAATTTTATTTATGTTTATTACTTAGACACAATAAGGCACTCAGACCATTAAAGAAAAACAAATAAAAGCAAAATCAACAAAACTGCTTGCTCTCCACTAACCACACAAGAAAAATGTAGATTTATAGTTCTTTTCCATATATCTACATCCAATCTCCGTGTTGCTTAAATAGTTTGATCGTTAGCTATCAGCAAGCTGAAGACATTGCAGCAGCCATCCCCTCACTATAACAACAGAGGATAGTTATAAATGAAGCTTCTCCTTCCTTTACTTTCTTTCATCAATCATGGGAATTCAGGATAGAAATATTCTTACGAAATGTGAAATAAAATTTGAGCATACATAAACTTGAATAGAATCCTAAAATTGCTTCGCTTTTAACACATTTCCAATTCTTCAGCCCATAAATTATAGGATACATTTCCTATGAATTTTAACTGAGAAAAGATGGAAGATAAATAAAATTAAGACCAAAGATGTCTTTATCCTGATTTCGAAGATAATGCCTATGTGGCATTGTAGATTTAAGGAAAGGCTGCTAAAGTATTTAGATTTTAGCCCCAGCCCAGAGTTCCCAAGTTGCTAATTCAATTTGGGTTTATCACTTAGCCTTTGTGAACTGGTGCATCTTTCTCTGTACAACAGAGTTGGATAAATTATTTATTGAGGGATTTACAACTTGTCTATTCAAGGAACCAAAATACCTAGTAATATTCATATACCTATGAATCTTGTACAGTATTATTTGTATAAATAAGCTACAGCTAAATGTATATACACATAAACACACATATATGGTGTTGATTCAGCAAGTTTAAGTGGAAATTATGTTATTGTTTCCTTTTTTTCACATTTCTGCACAAAACAATGGTGGCACACCCAGCACCATATCCTTTATCACCATGAGGTAAGTTTTCCTAAAATAATTTTAAGATCTTCTTTGATTTTTGGTCACAGCAGTTTTTTTAAAAAACAAAATGGTTCCTTATTTTTTTTTCACTCATATTTGGTTTCCTTCATAAAAGCAACAAATGAAGGAATTAATTAAAAAATCTTCATTAAAAATTTAATAACTGTAGTATTACACAGCAGGAGATATTTTAATTTAAATTATGGTTATTATTTACTGATTTTTCATTATTAATTAACATTTAGATTATGACAGTAAATTTCTGATAAAACTTCAAAAATATATGAATACTATAAGATTACCTGTTTATTAAATAAACCTATTGTTACTAAACACTGGGCATTTATTTTGAGAATATCTGGAATCGTTTTTCAAGTGACCCTAAATTCTCTTGCATACAGATTTTTAAAATTGCCATTTGAAAAGAATAATTCATGTTTTCTTGCTTATCAGAGAGCAAATGAAGGAAACTACGAACAAAAGTCAAACCAATATAAGCCTTCTCTGGGCTTTGATCAAGGCTTTAACATTAGCTACAAAAGTTACTCTGTTCATTACAAATAGAGGGAGGCAGTGGCTTCAAACTATTTAGATGGGAAAAGAGCAATCAGAGGAATGATTGTGTGCCTTGGATCCATATAATCCCAAACTTATAAACCACCAATGCGCCATTGCACTCCAGCCTGGGTAACAAGAGCGAAACTCTGCCTCAAAAAAAAAAAAAAAAAAAAAAAAAAAAAAAAAAAAAATAAAAAAAAAAAAAAAAAAAAAAAAAAAAAAAAAAATGCACCATCAGTAATTAAAAATAAAAGAAAAATCATCTAAACATAAAGTTGTTGCCTCAAGGGAAAACCACCGCCAACCAAAGGATGGAAGAGGGGGTAAGGAAGGAGCTAATGAAAAAGAAAATACAACTATTACTGTTCAAACCATGTAAGACTGGGAAGGAGCAAGAGAAGCAGCTAAATCAAACACTTAGCTGGAAAGGAGAAACTGAAAGCAAACAAAAAAGAATCCAATTACTTTATGTTTGTTTTTGTAAATGGTTTTCTGTAAGAGGAACAAAAACTATTTTGACTTGTTTTCCTCTGTACTATACTGCTGAGAGCAGCCTGTACCTTATGAGTAAGTCTAAGCAACTGCTGATACTTCCGCTAATGCTAATTAACCTCCTGCTACAAATATCAACAAACCCACATCTGAGCTTTGTCTGCACATCATTCCACCCTCCCTTTTATAATCCAAATTGCAGTAGTCACCACTGGTTGCTACTTACTGAGCAGAATCATATCAGCAGTTGAAAAACAAGATGACAGCCGGGGTTACTCTGCCTGTTATTTCCCAGACAGAAAAAGAACAAAGGCTTAAAATGGCATCAATAAGTCAAAATAGAATTTATATAAGGAAAGACAGATGAGGGTTTCATGATTGCGGTGTGAGGGCTGAGAGTTTTTCTGGAGATATTTGGACATGCTTAAATCCCATTTTGTGTCAGGAATACCAAGGTCATTGGAAATCCTTACATCTGGATTACTGCAAATACAATGTATGCAATTTTCAAAAGAATTATGAGGGCTCTCTCAACGTCTAGTATTTTTGCATAAATGCTCTTTAATTCTTTGTTCAGTTCAGATGAATATGATTGTACAGGCCAAAAATAAAAGGAGAAATTTTCATTCCTTCCTCCTCTTAACTACTCTCCAAAGTTGAAACAAAATTAACATCTACAATAGTTGCTTATAATCAATTGGCAGAAATGTTCCTGACATTAAACTCTGCTGCCTGAGCTTGAATTCCTCTCAAATATGCTTCCTCTATTTTCCTTTAAATTTTTAATCTATTTTTAGGCATATAAAT
This sequence comes from Cebus imitator, assembly GCF_001604975.1. NCBI lineage: Eukaryota > Metazoa > Chordata > Mammalia > Primates > Cebidae > Cebus > Cebus imitator. The sequence goes on from NW_016107501.1 coordinate 175,666, forward strand.
TTTAGCCTAGGAATCTAGAAATCATTGCAGTGAACCAACAAAAAATATACTTTTTACTGGGGAAAATCCTTCAGAGCTCCTGAGTTTGAATTCACATTTGGTTGCCCTCAATGTCCTATAATATTTTCATCATCACCCTGACTTTAATGTTTTTTTTTTTCAAATGATTGAGATTTATCTGTAGAACTTGAAGCTTTTTTTTTTTTTTTTTAAGATAGCTATGTGACATATACCATGTATACCATGTTCTTCTGGCAAATGCTCATTTGAGATTTCAGTATTCTCTCTTTTTATACACCTTTCTTTCAGATAAATGAATTCCTAGTCATAAGCATGTGCTGCTATCATTTACAACATCGTAATATAACAGTGTGTTTGATGATAATTAAGAAGTTCTTGGTTAAACAGTATTGCTTAAAACATAATAGAGATAACACCACTCCCTCGAAGATCCAGTCTTGTTCTCAGACTGATAGCTTTCCATTGACGATAGGACATAAATTATTACAGTATCAACAGCATTGATTTTCCAAGGTAAGAGGTGGTTTTCTCTATTTAATCACCTTGCTCTGTCTGCAACCTTGAGAATTTGGGAGCCCAGTTTCCTCATCTAACAAATAGGGATAACGATGTCCACTCTGGCTAACGTGCAAGGTGGAGGATATGAGGACTCAATAATAGGAAACTCATCAATGGCTTTGCGCATTTTAAAGATCACAAACAACACTTAGATAACTCTTATTATTTTTAATCTTATAAAAGAATCACAAATCCCAGACTCAGTCCAAGTTGGATCCAGCATCAAGTTACTGTAGAAAAAACCTAGGACTGTTTTTCTACTAGTCTGTGCCAAAACTCCACCCACTTCTTAAGACTTGAGTTATTTTTTTTTTTCTGTAAAGTTTTCTGGTTCCTTCAAACATACATATGGTCTTCCTCCATTGAATTTTCATTATGGTCTTCCTCTTTGTTAAGCCTTTTCGTTTGTTTGTTTGTTTGTTTTTTACTTCTATTCACCTGGCTAGACTGTACATCCCTAGAGAGCAGATGAGTTCTTTGTCCCATCTCTGCATCCCAACAACGTCTAGAACCATAGTAGAAATGTAATAACACTCATCGAAACTTTGTTTATCTAAATTATCCAGATTCAGGGAAATCTAATGAAACAGTGTTATTTTATTAAATAATAGTCAAAAGCAAAATTAGAAAAGTTTAGTAATGATAGTGATAGAGGATAAGCTAAAAACAGGTAGTTTTAAGCTAATATGAATTCAAAGTACAAAATGAACTTGTATTATTCTTTTATTTATTCATTCACTTGTTCAATGAATATTCACTAAACCCTTCAGATATGAATGGAATGTTTTAAGAACTCTTAGATAAAATTCCCCAAAGTACCTTTATAAAGTAAGGAAACTATACTATATTCTAATTCACAAAATGAAAAGGTAGGATGGAGTTTAATACTAGTTATGCTTGGAAGTTTCCTTTTATTTTACCTCGGATAATTGCACAAAAACCACTGGTTCAGCAAACGTAATGTCACATGAAATGTCAGACCTGATAGGAACCCACAAAAAAGCTGGTCCAGGCCCCTCCATTTATCCAAGAGAAAAGGATCTCAGTTAATTGCCCAACACAGTCAATGGCCGAAATATTTGGTTTTCTTGTTGGTCTCCCCATTAAACAGAAGTTCTGCAATTATAGGCGCAATTATTACATATATAGAGACTATAAAACTATGTATTGTACAGAGTATAGCAATTATCTGATGTTTGTCCCTATATTTGATAAACTTATACCTTATTCAAGGGGAACTTGATGCAGTATATAAATATGTGGTCCATTCGAAAGAAAGAGAATCAAGTCAAATGGGATTTTATGCAACAACACTGGGTATACTTCATTTAAATGCTTTCATTTAAAAAGGTATTTCTAATATCTATACCCAAGTAAGAGAACAGTAACTTGAGCTACAAAGAATTAAAAAAGAAACCTGTTATTTCAAAATTCTTTATTACTTACTTGCATATCTACCACAATTAAGACAATGTGGTTTTCTTGTTTGTTTGTTTGTTTGGGGGGGGTTGCTTTTAGTTTTTTCAGGATAATATTGAGTTAAGCATTGAATTCAGTCGGAATATAATTTCATTCCAGCCCAACGTTCACAAAAAATAGATCATGTCATAAATAAGAATCTGTTTCAAGGTTTTAGTGGTCAAAGTTAAAAAACCTGAACTATATTTTCTGCAATTTCACAGGATTTGTTCTTCTCATGCATAATAAGAAACTTAAAACTATAGCAAAATTGAAATAAAAATCCGTTCAATTTTAGGAGCTTTGATAACTTGTATTGCTACAATTCTTAACATGAACTGAAAGAAGCCTGGAGACTTACTTTCCCCTCCTACTGTTCCGCTTTCCCAGATTCCCTGTGGTCTGATGCTAATTATTTTGGGGTTGTTTGTATTCTTGTGCCTATAAATGGCAGATCTTTACAGGGAGTAGATTTGCAGCAATTAAGAGCTAGACTTTTGAAAGCTCACCCATTTCATGTCTGTTTGCATTTCCAATCCTCTCAGTGGGATGAAAATCACAGGGTGTAATTATGGACTCCAGCTCTTACACCAGCCAGTACTCTGCTTGGGAGTAAGTTTCTCCCTGAGATGAACTTCAGTTACTTTCCAAATTTGGCATGAAGACTAAAAGCAATAGTAAACGTAAAAGAGGAACTCAGCGTTTAACACATGGTAGGCACATAAGGGATGGTGGAGTACTTTTGTTATCTCTACCCTTCTACCAGTTTTCAGAGAATGAAGATAAGATTATGTTAGCAGATAGAAAAAAGCAGAGGAAGCCAGTGCATATCTACTTGGAGGTAATAATGTAAGCAGTTCAGAACTCTGCTCCAAAATCTGGCAGATGCTGCATTAAGAATCCTCTCTTTGGAGTCATGTTAAAGGGCTCTATAACAGCCATTGAGGAAATCACACCACACCACACTAAGTTCTTAAAGCACTTCTGTATCATCAGGACAATGCTGTTTAAGGAATAGAGGGATGTATGAGTCTGTTCTCTGGCTGCTAATAAAGCCATACCTGAGACTGGTACCATAATTTACAAAGGAAAGAGGTTTAATTGACTCACAGTTCCACATGGCTGGGGAGGGCTCACAATCCTGACTGAAGGTGAAGGCAAAGTCACCACTTGTATGGCAGCAAGCAAGAGACGCCTGTGCTGGGAATTCCCATTTATAAAACCATCAGATCTCATAAGACTTGTTCACCAATGAGAACAGTATGGGAAGAAATGCCCCCATGATTCAATTATCTCCACCTGGTCTTGCCTTTACACATGGGAATTATTATAATTAAAGTAAGATTTGTGGGGACACAGCCAAAGCATATTAAGGGAGATACATATGAGTAACAGAGTCCCTGTTGTTTTCATAAAAGTTAAGGAAATCAGCTGGGCATGGTGGCTCATACCTGTAATCCCAGCACCTTGCAAGTCTGAGGTGGGTAGATCACTTGAGGTCAGGAGTTCAAGACCAGCCTGGCCAACATGCTGAAACCCTGTCTCTACTAAAAATACAAAATATTTAGCCAGGCATGGTGGAGCATGCCTGTAATCCCCTCTACTCAGGCGTCTGACATGTGAGAATAGCTTGAACTCGAGATAGGGAGGTTGCAGCGAGCCACAACAATGCCATTGTGCTCCAGCCTGGGTGACAGAGTCAGACTCTGTCTCAAAAAATAAAAACAAAGTTAAATCCACAGCTGCACATTTTTGATACTTTTAAAATGTGAACTAGGCGTAAGTGTACAGGGGACGGAGAACAGGGACAAAGTATAAAAGAATAGAATCTAAAGGTTTTAAGCAGACAAAGGCTGATGCTGCCCAAGGAGGCCAGGTGGGCTTCCAGGTCTAGAATGCTCACTGCCTCCAGCTGCTATAGACTTACTAGGACTTGTCTTTTCTCTCTAAGGTCTCTTCCTGACCTCAATTTTTAAGAACAAACAAACTGGTGGCAAGGGAACAAGCTCTAACTTTTTGCAATTCCAAAGTGACCTTCATTAACATATAATCTAACACTCTGGTTTACCTATGAATTCTGTTTACAACTGTATGGCAAGATAGCTCTGAATCTTGTGCTTGGGGACTCACCGCTTTCTGACTTGGCAGGTCTAGATTTTTTAAAACGTTGTCTTATGTTGATCAAAAATGCATCAGCCTGTGGCTTCCATTCTGTTCCCCTAGTTTAAGAGAATTGAATAACTTTCAAATTGCTCTTTTCAAAAAAATATTTTAGACACAATTTTTTTTCAAGCCAAATATCGGTACCTTCTTCAATCATTCTCATAAAATATGGGATTCTTTACTAAACTATTTAACTTTCCCTAACAATATGTCTGTGATATTTATACTGTCCTTCAAAAGTACGATTATGAATAAACATTAAAAACTGTGGTTTGACAAAAGCAGAATAGAATTGAGCTATGTTTATTCTCATTGTAGACACTGTCTGATTTTCTATCTACCGCTTGTGCCAAGAATCATCTTTAGTGATGGCCACAGCCAACTGGTGATTCACAGAGACCTGATTGTGGATGCAGTGTCTCTAAAGTGTTCCTACAGATGTTGTTTGTCCTCTACATCTATAATGTGAGTATTTAAGGAAAGTTCAGGATGGTTTTTTGTTGTTCTCATTTAATGCCATCTTTCGATATTCAGCTCTTTCCTGCAGTTTACCAAGAAATGTTTTGTTCAGGCTTTCAAAGCATTTGCTATCTTTTCCAGTTTTATCTTAAGTCTGATAATTGTGTTTTGCAGATATAAACACAGTCACTAATAAATACGCTTAACTGCTGAGAACAGCCTTATGGCCAACACCACATTTCCCTCCAGGTTAGCATGAATCCTTTAATCTTGAGACTGGAAACAAAGTTACCTGATTACATGAGTATTCAGGACACACTTTTCCTTTTCAATAAGAGATAAAAGCATCTTCTAACTTATCTCACTAAATGCTTTACAGAAATGTAGACTGACTATATTACCACATTTTCTGAATTACTATGTTAGCAACCCTACTAAAGGTAACACTGACGAACAAGTGAAATGTAGTGGTTAAGAGTTTAGACTCAGAAGTCAAGTCACTTAGGTTTGAATCCTGACTGCCACATTCTCATTATGAGAACTTGTGGAACATATATGAACTCTTGATGCCCTATTGTCCTATTCGATAAAAAGAAATGATTGCACTGACCTTAAATGTTTGTTGTAAGGTTTAAACAAACAAACATATTTGGAGTGTCTAGCATACTTAACAACAAACAGAATTATTAATGATCATGTTAACACACTGACACAAATAGAGATGCTTAAAGACATTCCACAACTCAAAGCTTGTTTGCTAGTTATAAATTTGCTTGATCCACAACTAAATTATAAAAGAATAAAAACATTTTTAACAATTGGAAAAAAAAAAAAAACAGGTGCATGGAGTAGATCTACCTCATAGAGCTGTTCTACTAAGCAGAAGAGGCCTGGTGTCCAATCAGTCTGAAATCTCCACTGACTTTGGTAATTGGAGCTCTAGTACAAGAAACTAACCAGAGGAACCACAGGCCTTAGTCAGCAGTCACTGGTCAAATGAGTGCTCTGTGCATAGACAATGAATTCCCAATTATCAAGCTGCAGTTCAGGTAGAGGGATTCAGTCCTTCAGACAGTGAATGACAACCAAGGGCAGCCTATGGATGACCAAAAACTCCAAATATTTGTTAGTCTAATGGGCATCACTGGTCTTTGTATGGATTGGCTCTCCAAGGAAACTCTTCATGTGAAACACAGATAACTGCTAATAGCCATGCCATATACTGCCAAGAAGATTTTGTTCTTTGAAATGTGTGCCTATTGCAGAGAGAAACTTTGAGAATGTCAGTCCTATTACTCAGACAGTGCTATTACTTGGTGTTTGAGGACAGCTAGTCAAAGACCTCTCTAAGAAGCCATAATGTAATATAAATAATTATCTCTTATTTATTGTAATAAATGGAATTTCACATTTTTCTTTATGTTACAGATGATTTTGTTGCCCTCCACCAAATATTTTAACATTACTTATTTATGACTGTTATTTTACTTATTTGATAATAAAGGTAAAAAGTTATCCAAACTCCTAAGTTAATGATATATTTATTCTTTTATGCCACATTTATAGACAGATCAAGATATCCTGACATTTTGATTATTTCATCAAATATATTTCAAGTTTTAAGTCAAGATGTAAATTGAGTGTTTGCAGGTAAAAACATGAATTCCTTCATGTCTGTTTACCTGGGTATATTGTTATATATTACCATTCCCTATCATCTAAACTCATATGAATTCTTACTGATTATAATGTTATATCAAGAAAAATCAATCATAGCTAATTCAAATATGGTAAAACTAATGACATCCATTAATTTACCGGCCCTTATTTAAACTTTCTTCCTTCATAATTTTTAAGGACAGAGAGATTTTTCTCTTAACTAGCATTTTCCAGGCAAGTGTATAGAATTCTGTTTATGGCTAGAAGCCAAAAAATAAAAGACCTAGTATCAACTAGAACTATTTATTTGTTTTTTTCCTCTCTATTAAGTCACTATTGTTTTAAAACACTGAATTAAAAGAGTCACAGTGTTCTTGGAACAGTTTACTCTCTTTAAGTTAGATAACATAAATTTGTGATGGGAAAACTTTGAACTGGAAATTTCTATCTCCCTTAAGCAACTTTCAACAGCCTATAACAAGTACAATAAACTGAGAGCATGTAAAGTCAATTACTTAAATCAATCCATGCTATTCATCCATAACAGTGTGTTCAGTGATTGGGTCTGTTCCACAAAAGAATGAAAGCAAGTGAATTATGAAGAAGTTCAACATTTCTATAAAGGATTTAAGTTTGTAAAATCTGTACCTATTTAAATGGTTTACAATATGAGATGCTCAAGGAAATCCAACAGAGATTGGATGATGAGTGGATCTATTTTTTCTTTGCTTTCTTACTTTTTTTTTTTTTTTTTTTTTTTNTTTTTTTTTTTAAGAGACTGTCTCACTCTGTTGCAAAGGCTGAAATGGTGAGGTGTGATCATAGCTCACTGCAGTCTCTACCTATTGGACTTAAGGGATTCTCTTGCAGTAGACTTCCAAGAGCTGGAACAACAGTAGCCACCATGCCTGGCTAATTTCTTTCACTTTTTGTAGATATGGGGTCTGATTATGTTCACAGGCTATTCCTGAGCACCTGTCTTTAGCTCTCCTCCTATGTCAGCCACCCAAAGTGCTGGGATTACTATAGGCAAGCCACAGTGCCCAGCGGATCTATTTTTTCTAAGCTAAATTGTCCAATCTGGAAGGGAAAGACAATTCTCAGTAGAACAAGGAAGTGGACTGAAACAGTAGGACAATTTAAAGAGATAATGTTGGCTTAATATGCTGCAGTTGAAATCATTAATTTGGATTATAAATGCACAGTCAATTCCAGAAATGACCCATGAACTGCAGATTTTAGGATATTATGGCCAAATACATTAAAGGATAGTTTAATTCCTTTATTTGGACCCTTAGCTGAGCTGAGATCCTAAGAGCCAACAGAATTTATGAGTTAAGATTTTAGGGTTTAGACAGACAGGTTTGGTCTTGTCTGTGCTCTGCCACTGGCTAACAGTTATTGCTGGCCGAGTTATTGAACCTCTTTATGAATCTGTTTTCTTATTTACAAAAGGAGGCTAGCACTGGAATGTAGGAAATGGTGAATGAACATTTGTTAAGTGAAAAAAATCTTTTAGAATCATCTATTTTCTTTAATTTTCTCTTTCATGAAAGATGCGGAAAAAGTTAGAGAATCAGGACAGAAAATTGGCCCCTCCCACCAATTTAATCAATCTCCTCCTAAACTCCTGAAAGCAAGTATAGGGATTGCCTTTACATCTCCTTTCTTTCTTTCTTTCTTTTTTTTTTTTTTTTTAAATGTAACTCATGATGTTTTCCCATGGTTGAAGGAATTAGAAACATGATAGTTAAAAGTATCAGCAATGGGACTCAAAATTTCAAATTCCATAACCATTTGAACTTTTAATATACAGTTATAGTCTGAAAATGCTAGGTATGAATTTTTTTCTGATTTCATGTTTTATATATCTGGCAACATCTGACAATAGCCTGTTTAAAAAAACCACAAAATTATTTTTCTGTAAATGTATGAGTGATTATGTTTGATTACCTAACCTAAAAAAAATAAGGTTTTTGGAAAGGAAATAAGTGTTCTAAAACTGAAAGGTAGAAAAGTATAAGCAGAGATAGCCATAAATATTATAGGTAACAGCAATTTCAGCAAGCTAGATAAAATACTGTGATCTGAAAAAGTCAAAACTAAAATAGTTATTAAGAGTAATGGCAAAATCCATGCTTGCTTCAATCTTTTTCTTTGTTTATGATTTTAAAATATTAGCCAACCATATGTGGAGAAAGGAGTACACTCCTTTAAAACACGAAACAGATTTATATTTTGGACCAATATAAAAAAATACATGCTAAAATCTGAAGTCTAGTAAGACTTTTTTTTCCTCAATCTGGAAATAAAAAGGAGAAAAGAAATGTGATCCAAAACATTATCAGCAGTTCACCTCACCACAATGAGAGTACACTCAAGGACTAATTCGTTAGGCATATTCATCTCTTCTTTTTACCAACAATCAGCTATTTTTCATGAAATGACTTACTGGTCTGTCACAACACAATGGCTGATTTTGCTTAATTTTTAAAAATAGGAAAATCAACTTACTTTTCTGTCTTTTTCATAATACAAAGGAGTCATTTTTATATTGAAGACAGTTTTCTTCCATCTGAAGTCAATGGAGCTGATAAAACTTTCACTTATTGCTTTGTACCCCAACTCTCCAATATACTCCTGTCAGTAGTTGCCAAGCAACTATGTGACAAATGTGTGCCTCCTATACACTGGCATTCATTGCCATTATGCTGTATTGTATGGTGAGCGTGTTTAAATAAGAATACAACTATAGATCAGAATGAGACTCTTACAGTAAACAAGGATAAGTGAGGACGAGTGAACCCTTTACTAACCATCTGTCTCTGACATTAGGCAATTTACAGGCCTTTTTTACTCTGATCCATTATGTGTAACAATTCCAGGAGCAATGGATCTTTTTATGAAATGTAGAAAAATGCTTATTGATATTCATATTCGACTTAATGGGTATATGTATACATATATTTGAGTGGCTTCAGGATGAAGGATTTTGAAGGATAGTGAATATGCAGGTAGGTGTTCTGAGAGAGGGTTGTCAAGTTGTAGGTATAAAGATAGGATCTGTAGATTGTCTTTTCTCTGACATTCATTTTGTTTCAATTTGTTTACTAGCTCTTCAGTAGCCATCTTCATTGTTAAGTTTAGGAAGAAAGTAGTTTCATTGTGAAGATGCTGAAAGTCAATCTGTTTGGAATTAACAGTGTGGGCCAGGAGTCACTGTTCTATGTGCATTTAAAAAAAAAAGTGGGGGGGAAATTTTGAAATATGGAGAAAAAGATATCTGAGAAACAGAATTGTTTATGAGAACACTCAATTGAGTAGCATTATACAAAAACACAATCATTTTACATAAACCTGTAAAAGTTACCAAAAGGCTTTTCGACTGGAGTATAATGTCAAATTAGTTAGGCAAGATTGAACCAGGAAGAAATTGAATCCCAAACAGACCAATAATGAGCTCTGAAATTGAGGCATTAATAAGTAGCTTACCAACAACAACAAAAAGCACAGGACCAGACAGATTTACAGCTGAATTCTACCAGATGTACAAAGCAGTGTTGGTACCATTCCTACTGAATCTATTCTAAAAAATCGAAAAGGAGGGACTCCTCCCTAACATTCTATAAGATCAGCATCATCCTGACAGCAAAACCTGATAGAAACACAACAAATAAAGAAAACTTCAGACCAATATCTTTGATGATCATCGATGCAAAACTCCTCAACAAAATATTGGGAAACAGAATTTAGCAGCACATGAAAAAGCTTATCCACCATGATCAAGTATCCTTGGGATGCAAGGTTAGTTAAACATATGCAAATCAATAAACGTGATTCATCACATAAACAGAAGTGAAGACAAAAAAACACATGATTATCTCAATAAATGCAGAAAAAGATTTCCATAAAATTCAACATCTTTTCATGCTAAAAATTCTTAATAAACTAGGTATTGAAAGAACATGCCTCGAAATAATAAGAGCCATATCTGACAAACCCACAGCCAATGTAATCCTGAATGAGCAAAATCTGGAAGCATTCCACTTGAAAACTGCCACAAAAAAAGGATACCCTCTCTCACCACTCCTATTCGACATAGTATTGGAAGTCCTGGCTAGGGCAGTCAGGTAAGACAAAGAAATAAAGGGCATCTAAACAGGAAGACAGGAAGTCAAATGATCCCTGGTTCCAGATGACATGATTCTATATCTAGAAAACCTCATAGCCTCAGCCCAAAAGCTTCTTAACCTAATAAACAGCTTCAGCAAAGTCTCAGCATACAGAATCAATGTGCAAAAATCACTGGAATTTTTATACACCATCAACAGTCAAGCCAAGAGCCAAATCAAGAACATACCCCCATTCATGATAGCCACAAAAAGAATAAAATACCTGGGAATACAGCTAACTAGGGAGGGGAAAGATCTCTGCAAGGAGAACTGCAAAACACAGCTCAAAGAAGTCAGAGATGACACAAATAAATGGAAAAATATACTGGGTTCATGGACAGGAAGTATTAATATCGTTTAAACGGCCATGCTACCTGAAGTGATTTATAAAATCAATATTATTCCTATTAAACTACCATTGAGATTCTTCACAGAACTAGAAGAAAAACTATTTTAAAATTCATATAGAACCAAAGAAGGGCCTGAGTAGCCAAGGCAATCCTAAGCAGAAAGATCAAAGCTGGAGGCATCATGCATGACTAAATAATCTGTACAACAACCCCCATGACACAAATTTACCTCCTTAACAAACCTGCACTTGTACCCCTGAACTTAACAGTTAAAAAAATTGCTCATTAAAAAACCTGGAGACAACAGATGCTGGAGAGTATGTGGAGAAATAGAAACACTTTTACACTGTTGGTGGGAATGTAAACTAGTTCGACCATTGTGGAAGACATGTGAAGATTTCTCAAGGATCTAGAAACAGAAATTCCATTTGACCCAGCAATCCCATTACTGGGTATATACCCAAAGGATAATACATCGTTCTATTATAAAAAGACACATGCACACCTATGTTCATAGCAGCACTGTTTACAACAGCAAAGACCTGGAACCAACCCAAATGTCCATCAACTATAGACTGGACAAGGAAATTGTGGCCCATATACACCATGGAATACTGTGCAGCCATAAAAATGATGAGTTCATGTCCTTTGTAGGGACATGAATGAATCTCAGCAAACTGACACAAGAAAAGAAAATCAAATACCTCATGTTCTCACTCATAAGTGGGTGTTGAACAATGAGAACACAGGGACACAGGGAGGGGAGCATCACACACTGGGGTCTGTTGGAGGGAGGGCCAAGTAAAGGACAGCAGGGAGTGGGGAGTTCGGGGAGGGATAACATGGGGAGAAATGCCAGATGTAGGTGACAGGGGGATGGAGGCAGAAAACCACATTACCATGTGTGTACCTATGTAACAACACTGCATGATCTGCACATGTACCCCAGGGCCTACCGAAGTAAAA
>NW_016107501.1:188151-209339 GCF_001604975.1 Cebus imitator
GTGATGGGGAGGAAGGCAGCAAATCACACTGCCACGTGTGTTCCTATGCAACAATTTTGCATGTTCTTCACATGTACCCCAAAACCTAAAATGCAATAAAATAAATGGGAAAAAAAAAAGTAAAAAAAAAATAAATAAATAAAATATATGTTCTTCATGTATTTCATTTTGTAAAAAAGCAATTTTTTGAAAAGATTAGGTACATAGTGGTACAGATAATAAATAGATAAGAGGAAAATCCTGAATGGCTATGCAAATGATTAAAGATTGTCACATTAATAGACAAGAGGATCTTGATAGTTCCTTACACATTTTAAATTCTGTAAACCTCTGAATGGCATTTAAGTCTTACCTAAACTGGGCCTTCGAACTAACTCATCATCAGAGATTTTAATGTCAGAGGAAACGTAAAAGGGTTAAGACAATTTTTCTGAGACTTGGTACTTTTTATAGTCATGGTATCCACTTCAGAATATGTACCAAAAAAGATACACGTGTCCTAATTATATCAACCTGAACCTCAAAGTACTGGACAGATGCGTAAGCATGTGAGAATAATTGGGATATTTTCTTTACTTCACATTAACAAAATGAAATATGAAACATCTATTGAATGTTTCAAAGGGAAATATTCTTCAAATAAATACTTACAGATCCTGTCTTCGTAACAATGCAAGTACAGTAATCATATTTGTTATTATTTTGTTTTGTGATTAGTAATAATTTTTAAATATATTTATGAGTGTAGATATAATTTTATATGGCAGACATTACTTGAGATTTCATACATATAAGATACCTCTTACTAAAACTCCACATTATTTTTTTTTCGAATTTAGTTTATTTAACCATCACATTAAACTCCATAAAAAGCCTCATTAGGAAAATATGCTAGAGAACAATAAATTGATATTTTAATAACCATATGCTTAATCTTCCATCTGTTTACAGATTGTAAGTACATTTTGTTGCTATCAAATATTAAAGTTTAGTGCCTGAATAAACAATACAAATGTACAAAGTATGTCCTCAAATATTTTTTCTTATTTTTTAATACAAGGGTCTAACTTTATTTGTAAGACTCAAGATGAAAGTTCTAAATATAACTACTTTAAAATAGATTGCTCTTGAGGTTAAAAATTATGTCAATTGTCCAAAATATGACTTTTTTGAGGAACTTATATCTACCAATTGTGGGTGAAAGTAAAAGATAGGTCAACAGGGAGGGCAATATTAAATCTCAAAGAAAGAAAAAAAAAAAGAATAAACCCCTTATTCTTAAATTCTGAAACAACTGAGAGAGAAAAGGAGTTAGGCATATAAAAATCACATTTTTAAATGCTTTACTGCTAGTGGTAGCAAAGTAAGATTGGGTGGCTTCAGGTGCAGTGGCACTTCTTCTATTATAAGTACTATAAATCCACTGTGGGTTCTAAGTAACCTATATTTCATCATGCTTCTTCTTGATAAAAATACATTAAGAGGTTATCTCATTTTATCATCAAAATCACTCTTAATAACACCTAGATAAATGGTATTAACCAAATACAACAGAAGGGGAAACCAGAACACAGATCATGGGAATGTAATTCACAAAAGTTCACATAGCTCATTAGCAGCAGCAGGAGGTACAGAGTTTGGAAGTTGATTGAAAACATGTCTGCAATAAAATAGATAGTTTCCATCACCTCTCTGAACCTATTTCTTAACTTTGAAAATGGACTACAACTCTGTCTCTAGGATATTGGAAAGATTAGACTGAATTAGATAATATTTGTAAAAGTGCTTCTCATGTTGGCCATTATTGAAAAAATGTTAGTCTCTATTGCTTCTTCCTATCCCCATGTCTTTACTCCCAATTCTGAGTTTTTCCATTATTCTGTAGTACCTTTACCAAAGCTATTTTAATTTGTAATAGATTAGAAAAGTAATATGTAATAGATACAGCCAAAGAGTAATATAAATATTGGCTCAGGGAGAGAATTCAGTTTTCTAATTAATACTAGCAGGCATAGTTTGGTACAACATAGTTTCATAGAAATGTTTTTAGTCCTGCCCTGCAATACCTGCTGCCTCAGTTGTCCACCATAATGCTTGTTCTGTTTCTGCCTATGGCATGCTTTGTAAGTATGTTTCAACACCTGGGCCTTCGTGGGATTTTATAGAAGAAATAGCAAGATACCACTTTATTTATGTTTTTATTAAAAATTTCCAGATTCCATCACTGATTTTCTTTTCCTTGAAAACAATAAATGTTTTGACCTGGACATTAACAATAAACAGGATATTGGAAACCACCTTTGTTCTGCCATGCAAAGCATTATGACACTGAATTACTCAGGCTGGCATTGCTAACTGGTATTATTATGCTGCTGGGGCAATAATATTAAACAACTCGAAAGAGTTCATTATAATCCTCCCACATTTCTACTGCATGAACTTCAAGAATGGTCATGATTTCACTGTTTGAGCCCAATTAAAAACTTATTCACAGAAGTAAAATAAATAAGCCAATACTTTAACACTCACTCATTACTATACAGCTCAATGTTTCAGTAACTGAAAGAAAGAATGGGAAAGATGTTTCCTTGTGCATAGTACATGTATGGTACTTTTACAGGAGAGTAGTCAGAGAGAAAATGGTTCTGCCTTAGTCTTAAGTTTATCAATTCAATTATTCAGCATTTACTATATGTAATTATATGTAAGTATCTCTTCTGTTGTAGGCATAGTGCTATATGACACAGTCTCTGGCTAGACCTATTATCATAGTCTAATAGGAAGAAAGATTAAAAAATAGTACTTTAACATGTTGCTTGGGAATGGCCAATTATTAATAAACTATCAACTTTGAAAAATTAATATGATGCATATAATTCAGTTCTTACAACTATTAAAAAGACACATTTCCTGTTACTAGGTTCATAAAGTTGTGATGAAAACTCAAGAGCTAATCTTTGAGCTCCTTTATTTTGCTACAACTAAGAAACTGGGATGATAAGTGTTCATACAGTGGAAGAATAACAACTTTAAGGATTGTCATCTTTTTTGTTTTTTTGCCTATATTTCTTAACATTGACCTAAATCAGCAGGGTTTATTCAAGAAATTCTCAGCAACTCAATGTCATTTATACAGTGTCTCAGCATGTTACCAATGTCTATTGACTTTTCTTACTTAGAAGAAATCTTAACAATTTGCAATTTACTTTAAAAATGTTATTGTTGCTTCTTAGAATACTATGCTTGATTACTTCTCCTCAATCCTTTCAGAAAATTAGTTCCATTCTGATACTTTTCTCTTCCTGTGAGTGTTAAATAAAAAAGATTATTAGATCTAAGAGTTTGGAATTGATATCTTAGTTTTCTCCTACTAACTCTCAAGTACCTCAGAGAAGCTTTAGCAAACATTTATTGATCTGGATACACTGCCATGTGCTACTCAGAAAAACATAAGAAACATTAGCAAACAGTGATGATTCCCTATAATAGTCTATAATCTGGAAATATGTCAAAGCTTATGATTCTTGGATTAAGATCGGTATCAGGGATAAAAGGTTATAAACTATTTCTATTGTTAATAAAAAGCCAAACTCTGGACAGTATTTAATGAGGTTTATTCTGAGCATCATATTTGAGTGATCAAGGCCTGTGACAAAGCCTCAGTAGGTTCTGATGGTTGGGTCCAGGTGCCCAAGATGGTTTGGTTACAGCTTGGTTTTATTCGCTTTAGGAAGACAGATGTTACAGGTGAAGGCAAATTATTACAGGCAAGGTAGAAATTGGTTCAGCCTGGAAAGATGGGTCATCTCAAAAGAAAGGGGATGCTTCCAGGTCATAGATGGAGACAAAGATTTCCTGATTCACTATGGTTAGAGTTAAGCTTTGCCTGAAGAGTTGAAGTCAGCATAAAGAAATGACTGAGTTAAGACTGGGGGGTTGAGAAAGCTAAAGTTCTTGTTATATAGCTGAAGACTCTAAGAAACAAGCTTCAGAGAGAATAGATGGTAAATTTCTCTTATTTAACCTTAAAAGGTGTCAGACTCTCAGGGAAAGACCTGGTAAGAGAAGGAGATTCTTTACAGAATGCAAATTTCCCCCATAAGAGATGGCTTTGCAGGGCCACTTCAAATTGTGTCACAGGTAAAATTATTTTGAGATTAAATGTTCTGATTTCCTTAAGGGCTTGCTATCTGTTGTGTGATGCTATACCAGATTTAGTTTGGAGTTGAGTATCTTACTGCTATTAAGAGTCTGTTTTGTCAGTCTTATGATTTCTACTGTAATGTTAATGCTGGTCAGTAGTGTCTAAAATCCAAAGGGAGCAGGTTATAAGTAGGTATGTCTGACACCTTCTTCCTTCATGACGTGAACTAGTTTTTTAGGTTTTTTTTTTTTTTAAGATTGCCTTGGCCAAGATATGATTACATTCACTTGGCTGGGGGTGATTAGAATTTTATTTTTGGCTTATACTACTCATAATACTTCTGATACCAATAACATGGGATTATTTTTTATACCAAGAACAAATTCTGCAACTCTCCAAACACCAATTCAATGCAAATACTGTGTCCCAGAGTTAGCTTCAGACCCCACGGGTTAAGGGGTCACTGCCACAAGATTTCTCCCACTTCCCACACCAATTGCAAGTCCTGGGCTTTCTGTACTTCCAGCCAACTAGCTATATTCGGAGACTCCCATAAATCCTTCCTTGTGTCCATTAATTTTGCTAGAATGGCTCATAAAACAGAGAAAGCAGTTTATCTACTATTATTATTTATTGTAAATGATATTATAAAGAATACAAATAAAGTAGGGCAAGATCTGGGTGGGTCCTGAGCACAGGAGCTCCTGTCCTGGGAGCTGGGGGTTCGGGTGTCTTGTTTTCAAGCACATGGGTGCATTTACCAAGCCAGAAGTGCTCAGAATCCTGTAGGTTAATGGTCATTAGGGAGATTTCACTACATAGGCATGAGTGACTACATTAGCTGCTGGTGATTATGACATGTTGATATAAAATAAGATACATATATATATATACACACACATATATATATATATATATATATATATATATATATATATAGTCAGTAGGAGAGATCTGAGTTATTCCAAGTTACCAGCACCATATCTGTACAGGTCTGCAGCAAATTCAGTCCTTCCTTCTTCAGAAGAAAGAATTCGACTGAGGGGCGTACAGCAAAAAAAGAGACTTAGGCAAGTTCCAGAGCAGGAACGGAAGTTTATTTAAAAAGGCTTTAGAACAGGAAAGAAAGGAAAATTTGCTTTGAAGAGATCTAAGTGGGCACCTGAAGGTCAAGAGAGAAAAAGACAGCAAAAAACCCCATTAACCTTGATTCTAGGACTTGACAGGCTCTCCTTTCTTGCATGATTCTTCCCTAGGGTGGGCTTCCTGTATGTGTAGCATTTTCCTTACCCTTTGGAATTGAGCATGGGCAGTCTGTTTAGGGAGTTATACACATGACCATCTGAGGCCTGTTTCCCTTTTCTGGGGGCATGTGGTCTGGGAAGATTATACTTTGCCATTTTCGTTTATTAACATGCATGACCAGGAAGCTGCTTTTCCTGAGAACCTGCATTCAATGAACACTTTTAATGTCAACGGATGTAGACCATCAGGAGACTGTCTCTCCCTGGCTGCCAAATTATCATTTTTAGATAAGAAATGTGATAACTGCCAAACCATCACCATCTCATGGGTCTGGGGCCCTCTCCTGCCCCTCTCCTGTCTAACTATGTGTAACATTTATATATTTACATACATATACATGCATGTGTGTGTAAATATATGTGTATATATGAACTTCATCCCAGTTTCCTGACATACTGCTTTCAAAACCCTTGGAATCTCCAAAATGATAAGTATCTTCTTGTGTGCTAGTGAGATAAGTGATGGGGCTCCTAAATAGCCTCAGGAGGGAGGTTGGTTGTCAAGGAAATCAACCTTGTGATTAGAGGGTTGGAACGTTTTGTCTCCCCCACCCACCTACAGGGAGCAGAGAAGGAGCTGTAGGTTGAGCTGATCACTAATGACCAATGACTTCATCAACCCTGCTTATATAGTGACGGCTGAAAAAAAAAAGAAAGAAAAGAAAAAAGAAAGGAAAGAAGAACGAAGAGTAAGAGAAAGGGAAAGGGGAAGGGAAAGGAAAGGAAAATGTTTGGAGAGTTTTCAGATTGCTGAACATATGGAGGTGCATACAGGGTAGTACAGCCGGAGAGGCATGGAAGAGCCACACTTTTTCTCCCGTATCTGGTCAAATGTATCTCTTCATCTGACTGATGAATGGTGAGTGCAGTGTTTCCTTGACTTCTATGAGCAACTCTAGCAAGTTAATCAAACAGGAGTAGGAACAGGTACCTTTAATTTATAGCTGATCTGTTAGAAGCATAGGGAACACAAATCAGGTCTTGTGATTGGCATCTGAAGTGGAGGCAGTCTTGCAGGACTCAGCCCTTAACCTGTAGGATGCAGCTTTAATTCTAGGTAGTGTCAGAATTAAACTGGGAGACACCCAACTGTTGTCTGCTGGAGAAATGCTTGGTATGTGGAGAAAACCCCACACATATCGGCTCTTATTGGAAGTGTCCTGTACTGTACTGACCGTAAGTAGGGTTTTTTTGTTTGTTTTTTTATAACAGTGACTTACTCAATCTCCAGCTCCCCCTACCCTCACCCCCCCCCACCCTTGATCCAGGTCAAGGGTGGGATTTCAAGTTCCAACCCTCTTATCACATCATTGGTCCTTCTGGTTAAGACCTTGTATTCTTTGAAGCTAGAAATGGGTCTTCTAAGCGTCATTTTATTATCATAAGCTCAGGTATGGTTGAAAGTGGCTTCTTATAAATGACAAAAGATAATCTCCTCACCTTTATCACTCAAAAAATTACAAGAATTATATGAGTTCTATGCCTGGAATCAGGGATAAAAAACTAAATATATATTTCTTATTATAACATAACAAAGGTGCTATATATCATTGGATAAAATTTAAGTTATTAGATTTCCCAAGTTTATTAGTGACTACGGCTGTAGAGTCTCTAACATAATTTAGACTCTAGACTAACATGGTGCTAATTATATTTCATTTGTCAGCTTTGACTGGGGTCTTTTTGTATTTTGGCATCCAGCAGAGGGAACTTTCAGTAACTTCTACTTGAGATGTTATTTTGAAGAAACAAACTAAAATGAAAAATAACTAGAAGGATCACAAGATGATCTTAAAGCTTCTATTTAGAATAGCCTGTGATACCCTTTCTATTATTTCACTAGCCAAAGCAAGTTATGTGGCTGAATTTCATGCCAATTACATATAGGGAAGGTGGGGGGAAAAATAACCTTCTTAAGAAAGGCATTACAAGTCACATGACAATGGATACAGATGTATGATCCTATTAATCCTATTACAGGGGGAGCAGTAAACAAATGGAAATAATAATACAATTTATTATATATAACCTTTGGTTATAATTTTTATTTCCTTCCCTTTAAAACACAAAATATATTTAGTCTTCCACAACTATTTCAATATGGTTCCTCTTGATCTAGGGTTCATGAAACAGAATGTCAGATTATTTTTCCTCCTCCTCCCATTCTCCCAACATCAAAAACTACACACATAGTAGTGTACAAGAATAAAATAATCACTGCGAATGCTTCCATTTATAAAAGGAAAGAATAGGAGGCATACAATAGTCACTGGCTCATAGAAACTCTAAACACTTGTTAATTCTCCCTACCACGGTGGTTCTTCAGTCTATTAGTCACTAAGTTCCTGTCTCTACCTCCTGCATGGCCTTCCCTTAAAATTTCTTTGGGAGAAGAGACACATAGCATCTGGAGAGAGCGGCTTTATGCCTGTAGAAACAGAGATCTGAGTAAAGGTCTGAGTAAGAGATTTTATTTTCTGTTTATTTTTTTTTTATTTTTAGGTCTTCAACAGTAACAAACTTTTGTTAGTTTGTTTGAGACAAAGTCTCCCTCCGTTACCCAGATTGGAGTGCAGCGGCATGATCACCGCGCACTTAGCCTCGACCTCCTGGGCTAAAGCCATCCTCCCACCTCAGCCTCATGACTAGCTGGATCTATAGGCATGTGCCACCATATCCAGCTAAATTTTTATTTTTTTATAGACATGAAGTCTCACTATGTTACCTAGGTTGATCTCAAATTCCTGGCTCAAGTGATTCTCTCTCCTCAGTGTCCCAAAGTGCTGGGATTACAGTCATGAGCAACTGTGCCCCAATATAACAATCATTATTAATCCCCATGAAGCTATTTGAGTAGTGTAACTTTCTGAAAATTGTAATCAGCTTTCTATATATTTGACTGCAGTAACCTCTATATAGTTGGGTATACCTTAATCAATTAAGAATTTTTTTGAAGATTGTGTTCTTGATTCAGACTAGAAATTGACTCTAATTAGTTCATCTAATTTTACAAACTTTTTGTTATCTCCATTCTGATTAGCTTACCTTGAATTATGAGATGTTTGCATTTCTATCACTGATATTTGGCAAGGAAAGGACATGGTAAGAACTCATCAGATTGTAAACTTTCTTCTTTCCCTGCTTAATGCTTTCTCTCTTCCACCAGTACAGAAAAGCTTTACCTAGTTTTACAAGTTTGAAGCAATGTTACTGAGGAACATTGATTCTGAATAGTCACATCGTCTTCCAAAATTTCTTATTTTATGCTTGATACAGAAGTTAAAAAGTGAATTTGTATGCGTTCTTTCCTATTATACACTTATTGCGAGAAGTATGGTGGATTTCTTACTTTTCCAAATATGACAGGAAGGCAAAAATGGGCATAAAAAGCTAAGAAAAAATACAATGGTTACTATTTCTAAGTATTATTCTCCTACAGATGATTTGATTAAATTTTCTTTCTTTCCTCTGTTACTATTGCAAGTTTCCTTTGCCAGAGAGCTAAGTCAGAAGTTATTCAGATAAAGTTAGGTATACTATAACTATAACATTCTCTACAAAGAAAATTTTTGTGAAAGATCTAAATATTAAAAGTTTTCTACAGTGGAAAGAAAGAGTCTGTATAAGCACACTAAAGTTTGGCTGTTTAGCCATTTGGATGTCCTTCTAAAGACATGGCGTGGAATGTTGTATTAGCTGCGTTGATAGAACATATGTAACAAGTTTCTTTATCTTTGCATACAATGTTTTTACTACCATGTTTGTCTGATATACCAACTGGTGAATTTTGGTTAATTTATTTAAACATGGAAAAATATACACTTATATTTGAACAGGAGAATATATTTATGAGCTTCTTAGATATTTTAGGGAGCTATGTTTTTAAATTGTACATAACATATATAAATGTTAGGCAATGTTTCATCTATCAGTCATTGTTTTGTTTAATATATATTTATTAATCACTTATTAAGAACCAGCCAGAGAAATGAGGAAGACAGGCCTTGAAATGAGCTTATAATACAAAATGATGTCTGAATTGAGAGAATAAAAAATGTCTTATAGTAAGTTATTAAATTATTAGATTGAGCCTGGGTGCGATTGGGAATGCAAAAATGTACAGTAATACGAACAGGAAAACCTGACTAACCACAGAAGCTAGTTTTAGGATTGCTGGTAATGCTTGCCAAAAGTAGAAAATCAAGAGTTTTAGATTTTCTAGGCTGCTTATGAAAAGTGACAATGCAAGTAAAAAGTGCAAATCAGACTGTCATATTTAGCTTTGACTTTCAAGGAAAAAATATAAACCAAAAAAATCAAATTTGTCCTAACACAGGGACGTAAATATAGATTTAGGGCTTAAATTTGTTTTAGCAAGGTATATTGGTCAGGATTCTCTAGAGGGAAAAAAACCACCAGATATATATAGCTATAAAGTAAAGATTTATTATAAGAATTGACTCACATTATTATGGAGGCTGAGAAATCCCATGATATGCCATCTGCAAGTTAGAGAATGAGGAAAGCTGGTGATACAAGTCTCAGTGTATAAAATCTCAACAATCAGAGGCTTTATGTCCTAAAGTGGAGATGACAGATGTCCCAATCCAATAAAGAAGGAAGTAGAAACTCTTCCTTCACCTTTTTGTTCTATTTGGGCCCTTAACAGAATAGATGATTCTCATCCACATTGGAAAAAGTGAATCTTCTTTACTCAGTCTATTAATTCAAATGCAATAAAATTCAAACATAATATTGTCGGGAAACAACCTCACAGCCACACAGAGAAATAATGCGGTCTGAGCATTACTTAGCTCGGTCAAATTGATACATAAAATTAAGCAACAATTAATTTCTAAAAAACTTAATCCAGTGATATATTAACATACTATGAAGATACTAGCTCGTTGGGCACATGATATAAAGAAATGCACAAATTCTTTGGGGGGACTCATCAACAACATGATCCTGAGAATTTTCTCAAAATTAAAATTAAAAGCATACAAAAATGTAATGTTTGCAAGAGATAATCATGAAACAAATATAAACTAATCTTTCTTAAAGCCCAAAGATATCGACAATGTGTAAAATATTTAAAAAGATAAATAAAAGAGACAATTGAAAATATACATAACAAATAATAAAAATTGAAAAAAAGTCAAAAGATGAAGCATAAAAAGAAACTTCTACAATAAAAAAGTCTATTACTAAAATCAAAAATTTAGTGGACAATTAAAAACCATTTGTGGTATGGTTGATAAGAAAACCAATAAACTGATATATATATATGAAGAAGTTATTACCTACAGCATAGAAAAACAAATGAATCTAAATATAAATGATAAAGACATGGAATCAACCTAGGTGTCCATCAGTGGTGAATTTGATAACAAAAATGTGGTACATATACACCACAGAATACTATGCCGCCATAAAAAGAATAAAATCATGTCCTTTTCAGCAACATGGATGCAGCTGAAGACCATTATCCAAAGCAAATTAATGAAGGAACAGAAAACCAAATACAAATATTAGAAGATGTAAATTAAGTCTAATTATAGTTACAGATGAAAAATGAGAGACTGCAGCCATAGAAATATTGAAAAAATAAGGGAGGAGAGATTAGGCAAAAGGCAGGTGGAGTTGGGGCTGGTGTGGGAGATGGTTGTAAGAAAACATGCTATGTGCAAAATTTCAGAGAGTATGTTAACTGAAAGTTTAGTCTTGGTTATATCGTAGAGTCAGGGAATGTCAGGGAAGCAATGGATCTGGAATTATATGCAGTGACCAAATCATGAAGAGCCTTGTCATCTATACCATTGTGAATTTTGTCCAAAGGGCAAGAGGAGACCTTAAAGTATTTCAGACATAGACATCAGTTTAGGGAATGTTGAATTGAAGCTTTTGGGTAAACAGTACATTAAAACTAATTAGCAATGATTTAAAAAGTTAGTTGCTGGATGTGAGCAGGATCACGGACTAGAAAGCTCCAGCCCCTCCGTGTCCCACAGAGATAATATGTGAACAATATATGGACCAGAATATGTCTGTGAAAACTTTAGTAACCAACTGAGAAGCCACAGCACCCAAGACAATGTAAAATCAAGATGAGTTTCGAGTGAAAGGGATAGAAAAATTGTGGCATCTTGTATGCATTCTTGACCTTTCTTCTGTATGACATAACATGTATAACAAGAAAAATTATCCTATATTTGAAATTAACTTTTAAAACAAAAACAAAAAGAAGTCCATGCATTCCACATTCTAGTTCATCTGGTAGCTGCCTGAGGGAAAGAATTTGTTATTACCTAACTTAAAGCTCTGGCAGACTAGTGCTAATGTGGTCTGTTTAAAATGGCAGAGTTTGGAAGCTTGTTGAAAACAGGTTAACACTGTGACCATAGGAAAAAACTTGGGGAGAAAGATATCAGGAAATATTTGAGAGATCTCAAAACTTCTAGCTGAACTGAAAGTGAAAACTGAAGGTGAAAGTCTTCTCCAGCAAGAAGCCAGTATGCAAAGCCAGAGGAAAGAGACTGTTTCTGGAATGCTTACAACTCAGAAAAAGATTACAAGACATACAAAGACAAGAAAATATAGCCCAATAAAAAAAAAAAAAAAAAAAAAAAAAAAAAAAAAAAAAAAAAAAAAAAAAAAAAAAAAAAAACCTCATAGAAAAACACATTAATAAATGGAGACCTATTGGTTGCCTAATAGAAAACTATCATAAAGATGTTAAATGATATATCTGTCATAAAGATGCACAATGAGCTGAAAGAAAATTCAATTAAACAAAATCAAGAAAACACAATCAGGATGAACAAAACAAAAATGTCAACACAAAGAAACTACAAAAAGAAGCAAACAAATTTTGAAATTCAAGAGTACAGTAGCTGAATACAATTATTCATGAAAAGGGTTCAACAGCACACTTGATCATGAAGGAAAACTAATATGTGAACTTGAAGACAAGTCATTTGAAATCACCAAGTCAGAGGAATGAAAAGAAAAAAAAAAAGCTAAAGAAAAGTGAAGAGAACCTAAGGGACTTGTGGAACACTTTAAGCCAATTTATGCATATTGGAAATTTAAGAAAGAGAAGGGATAAGAAAGGGGCAGTGAAGAGAGCTTATTTAAAGAAATAATGACTCCAAACTTCTCAAATCTGATAACAGAAACATATGCAAATTCAAGAAACTCAAAAAAGAACTAGAAAAAAGACAAAGAAAATCACACTGATACATTAACAAAGGTAAAATCTTTTATGAAAGTTGTTTCATACTAGGAAGCTTTCATAAGATTATTCCCAGCAGAAATCTTGCAGACCAGAAGATTGGAATTATATGTTCAAAATCCTAAAAGAAAAGCAACCAACCAAGATACTATATATTTGGGAAAATTTTTCTTTAAAAATGAAGGAGAAATTAAGAGTTTCCTAAACAAAAGTTGAGGAAGTTCATTACCACTAAACCTTCTGTATAAGAAATGCTGAAGAACGCCTTTCAGGTTGTAACAAAAGTATAACATAAAGGTAAATGAAAATATAAGGTTCTTCAGTAAAGGTAAATACATGAACTACTAGAGTAGCTTGGATTACTGTAATTTTTTTGCATAGTTAAATTTAAAAACCTAGTACAAAACTATGTTAATGGGTATATAATATTTAAAAGAGTAATTATTGACATCAATAATTAAAAAGGGGGAGAGTGGCACTATAAAAATTAGAATATTTGTATATAATCAAAGTTCTATTTTTATCAGTTTAAAATGGAATGTTATAATTCTATGATGTTTTATGTAATTGCAATGCTAATTACAAGGAAAATATCTATAGAATATACACATAAAGAAATGAGAAGGGAATCAAAGCTTGCTACTACAACAAAACACAAGTAAAGGTAATAATAGAGGAACAAAGCTACAAAAAAAGCTACAAAGAATACAAAAAATAAATAAAAAATTGGCAATAGTAACTCTTTCCTGATCAGCAATTATTTTAAGTGTAAATGGCTTAAAGTCCTCAATCAAAAGTCTTAAACAGACCAAACTGATTTTAAAAATAGCTAACTATAAGCCGGGCACAGTGGCTCATGCCTGTAATTCCAGCACTTTGGGAGTCCGAGGCAGGTGGATCATCTGAGGTCAGGAGTTCAAGACCAGCATGGCCAACATGGTGAAACCCTGTCTCTACTAAAAATACAAAATTTAGCCAGACGTGGTGGTGCGTACCTGTAATGCCAACTACTCAGGAGGATGCTGAGGCAAGAAAATCGTTTGAACCTGGGAGACAGAGGCTGCAGTAACCTTGCACCACTGCACTACAGCCTGGGCAACAGAGCGAGACTCTGTCTCAAAAAAAAAAAGAAGAAAAGAAAAAGAAAAAAAAAATAGTTAACTATACTCTGTGTACAAGAGACTCACATAAGATTATACAAATAGGCTGAAAAGTGAAAAGATGAACAACCATGTTTCATACCAATGGTAAACAAAAGATATCAGGGTAGCTATGTTAATATCAAATAAAACAGACTAAGTCAAAAACTATCCCAAGAGACAGAAGTAATTGTAATGATATGGGGTCAATTCTTGAGGAAGATATAACAATTATAAATATTTATACCCCCAACCTCACAGTCCCTAAATATAGAAAGAAAGCACTGATAGAATTGAAGGGCAAAATAAAGAGCAACATAATAGTAATAGGATACTTTAATACCCCACTTTCAATAATAGAACAATGAGAACATAAAATCACTAAGAACAAAGGACTTACTGTTATGTACCAACTGAACCTAACAGACGCAGACAAAACATTCCACCCAGTAAAGGCAGAATACACATTTTTCTTAAGCACACATGGAACATTCTTCAGACAGATTATATGTTAGGACACAAAACACATCTTAATAAAAGTAAAGAATACTGAAATTATACAAAATGTTTTTATGATTGCAATGAAATGAAACCAGAAACTGATAGCATATTTGTTATGAATACGTAGGAAATTAAACAATACACACTTAAACCACCAATAAGTTAAAAAAGAAGCCAA
Organism: Cebus imitator; assembly: GCF_001604975.1. Taxonomy (NCBI): domain Eukaryota; kingdom Metazoa; phylum Chordata; class Mammalia; order Primates; family Cebidae; genus Cebus; species Cebus imitator. The sequence goes on from NW_016107501.1 coordinate 202,652, forward strand.
AATGGAAATTAGAAAAATATCTTCAGACAAATAAAAATAAAAGCAAAATATTCCAAAACCTGTGCAGTCTAGAAAAAAGGAACTGTGCGGTGAAAAAAAGGAAGGTTATAACTATACGTTAAAACTATTAAAAAAATAAAAATATCTTAACAACCTAGCTTTATACCACAAGAAATAGGAAAAAAAAAAAAAACTAAATGCAAAGTTAGCAAAAGGACTGAAATAATAAATATTGGAACAAACTTTTAAAAACAGACCATATAAAAAGATAGAAAAAAATCAGCAAAACTAAATAAGTTGACAAAATTACAAAACTTTATCTGGAATAATTAAAGAACAGAGAGAGAGAAGACTCAAATATAGAAAATGGGCAAATTCATAGAAATGAGCAGGCTGCCAAGACTGAGCCATGGAAAATATAAAATCTGAACAGGCTAATAATTAATATGGAGAGCAAATCAGTAATCAAAAACATTAACCCCCTCCAAAAAGCCCAGAACCAGATGCTACACTGGAGAATTCTACAAAACACATATAGTAGAATTAACATCAGTTATCCTTGAAGTCTTCCAAAAAAAAACTGAGGTAGAAATAACACTTTTAAATTCATTTCTGGAATATCAGACAACAAGAGAGACTAGGATCTACTGTTCAAAATGTGTCCCAAAAGGAATGGTTATGAGCTTATTTGTATGATATGATTTTCTCACATTTAGCTATTCATGAAACTGTTATGCTAAAGGAGACAAACTTAATTCAAAAAATGCATATGTTTAAGAGAAATGATATACATTTTTGCAAAAAAAAAAAAAAACCAGTTTCCATTATGACAATAATTTTTGTTGTTGTTAATACTGTATGTTCATACTGCAAACCTCAGGTTAAATATCTCCACTACACCAACAGTTACACGAACAGAAATATAAACAAACAGATATTAAATAATAAGGAATATACTTTAAGTATAAAGATGTAGCATTTATACTAAAGCATGTAAGAGCTTCATTCTTGCACAAAGTTTCCCTTTGATTTTTTTCATCTTCATATTATCCCTACCCAATTCTCCTACCTCCTACTATGTCTTCCTTACCCCCCCCAACCCCCAGCAGGCTCAAACAATTCCTGTTTGTATTAAAGGAAACAGAACTCATAACGTGATATGTTGAGGAAACTGGGGTATGCTAATGCCAGCCTTTGGGTTAGGTTGCTGCACTATCATCCTTCCTTTCTGCAATGTCTTTATGACGTCCTCTAAATAATTGTCTTTCTTCTCTTTCATTTAAAAGATTCTAAGTCTACAGTCTTTATTTCAACCACCACTTTCCTCAGAGCTTACTACTTCTCACCCTAAGAGTTTTGAATAATATAAAATATCTAACAGATCAAATCTAAATTCTTTTGACAAGATGTTTTAGGACTCTCATAATTAGCCATGAATAACATTTCTAGCCTCATCACTACAGGTTCTTAAACTCTTAGATCTCATGTTCTATAACAATTTATCAAATTTCATGTTATCATTCATTTGCAGCATTGTTATCCAAATTAAAAGTGTAGATTCAAAAGTCAAATTGCCTACGTTCAAATTTCACCTTTCCCATTAACCAGCTGTGTGTTCTGGACATGTTTCTTACCTCCGGTTGTCAGTTTTTCTACACAGGTAAAATACCTATTGGGAGCTCAATAAATGTTAGTAACTATGTTTCTTAAACTGGCATTTACCTCATTCTCTACTAGATTCCCAAAACACAATTTAAATGTCACTTTCTCTATGAAACTTTCTTGGATTTCCTCTAAAAAAAAGAAATCACTTCTTCCTTTGTATTTCAAAAGCATTTTCTATAAAGCTTTGCTAAAGAGTCTTTACTATCTATTATCTACCTCATTCCTTTATCTACCTATTTTCATTGGTTTATAAGTCTTCTCAAGTAGAACAAGACCAACTTGAAAAGTAGTACCATGTGTTATTACTTTTTGTACTTATATCTAGCACACAACTAGCAGCTTAATAAATGTGTGTTAAATAAATGCAGAAAAATAGAAATAGATTGTTATCAAAGTAGATAATGTAAATGATTATGTATGCTTAGTAAATTTTAAAACAATTAGCCCCAGAAACATAAAACATTAACAAAAATAAATAATCTTTGAGAACTCTAAATTTTAATGTTTTAGTTCATTTTACCCTGAGAAAAAAATGTAGACACATTAGCTATATTAATAAAATGTAAGTGTTAGCAAACCAAAAGGATAACAGCAGGCTAAAAAATTCTTGCTGCTTAATTATAAAGATGCAATACAATTAGTTCTGGTCTCTTCCAAGTTAATTCAGTTCATCCCCTTAGGAGTGATCCATTCACTATATTTAATTTAGTTGTAACTTATCATAATAAATATTTTCCAAAAATGTAATAAGCTGAAGACATGCATCGGAAATTTTAGATTTCTCTTAAAAAATGCTTTGTTTTATTGTGTTAATATTAAGAGATAAATTTCACTTACTAAAGTAATTCTACTTAAGCATGTCATTAAAAATATGTTACAGTTTAGATGCCAACAAACCAAATTGAGACAGGATTTAGAATTCTTTTGGAAATTTAATGTTTTCCAAATCTGAATAAAAGAAAAACATATATAATGACAGGGAATGAAGCTAAGCAGAAGGGAGGGAGGGAGGAAAAGAAATGAAGGAGAAGAGGAGGAAAGAAAAGGGAAGAATCTCACGCTTACATATGCTTGATCAAAATGGGACAGTAAGTAGAGCATTGGGTAATTATTATTCAACCCGTGTCATAAAGTCTTTTTTGTTTGAAATGCTCAAATTTTAAATCTGTATTATTCATGATAATTACAATTTTCCAGTTAACATTTGATTTTTAGCTTATATCCAAAGAGGAAAATGTGTAAGCTTCATCTCTGAAAAAGCATTAATGACATAACCATTTAAGAAAAATTCTGACTCAGGTAACATTCCATATGTTACTATCACAAGTTTATCAGCCATGTGTTGGAGCCTGCTCCTAAAACTGGATCTTAAATACACTCCTTCCTGGGGGTATGCTCATTGCCTTAAGATAGCTTGTAGTATCTTTGAAAACTGATTGGAATTCTTTATCTTGAAGGTTTATAAAAATTCAACCATTTTGGAAAGCTTTAAAAATAATTGCAAAGCCATGAAAAGTTATCACTGTCTGTAAATCTATGATTTCAACCCAGTACTGACTGTAATCCTAATCTGAAGGAACCCTACCAAAGAATGTTGTATAAATTTTAATATTCATTCCTTTTTTCTGTCTCTCATATGATTTCTGTCAAGTTAAGCAGCTGTTTTTCCATGTTCAAGTGATATCTACACTGGAGATCTGGAAATCCTGCTGGGGTATTTTCCCTTCTTCTTTATTATTAGTGATGCTTTTTTAAATAATAAAAGCTAGGTTGACAATTTACGAGATGGCAAAACAGAATCCTTCTCTGTATGTATAGATGATGAAATATTCATACTATTTACTGCCTTAGCAGCATTTAAAGTACTACAAACTTTGAAAATAAACTAAAACAATAAGACATTATAACTTTAAAACACCTAGGGAAAAGACAGCTTAAAAGGAAAAAGTCACTTTTCTGGTCTCATTTATATAAAGTGAAAGGTTGATACAATTTGGGTCTGTGTTCCTGCCCAAATCTCATGTCAGATTGTAAGCTCCAATGTTGGAAAAGGGGCCTGGTGGGAGGTAATTGCATCATGGGGACAGATTTCCCCCTTGCTATTCTCCTAACAGTAAGCCAGTTCTGGTTTGTTAAAAGTGTGTAGCACCTCCCTACCCTTTCTCTTTTTCTCCTCTGGCCAAGTAAGCTTTGCCTGCTTCCTCTTTGCCTTCTGCCATGATTGTAAGTTTTCTGAGGCCTCCTCAGCATTGCTTCCTGTACAGCCTATGGACCTGTGAGCTAATGAGATCACTTTTATTTAAATGAATTACCCAGTCTCAGGTAGTTCTTTATAAGAATGTGAGAACAGACTAATATAGAAAATTGGCAGCAGGAGTGGGGCATCACTATAAAGATATTTGAAAAAGTGGAAGCAACTTTGAAAGTGGGTAACAAAGGCTGGAACAGTTTGAAGTGCTTAGAAGATAGAAAGAAGAGGGAAAGTTTGGAACTTTTTAGAGACTTGTTACATTGTAGTTACCAAAATGCTAATAGGGATATGGACAATGCATTCCAGGCTGAGATGATCTCAGACCCAGATGAGGAACTTATTGAGAACGGAAGTAGTCACCCTTGCTATGCTTTAGCAAAGAAACTGGAGCACTGTGCCTCTGCTCTAGGGATTTGTGGAACTTTGAACTTGAGTGATGATTTGGAGTATCTGGTAGAACAAATTTCTAAGCAGCAAAGCATTCAAGGTGTAGTCTAGCTGTTACTAACAGCATATGGTCATATGCATGAGAAAAGAGATTATCTGAAACTGGAGCTCTTATACAAAGGGAAACAGGTATAAAAATTTAGAATATTTGCAGCCTGACCAGGTGGTAGAAAAGAAAACCGCACCTTCCGGTGAGGAATTCAAGCCAGTTGTAGGAATTTGCATAAGTAAAGAGGATACGAATGTTTATAGCCATGACAATACCTCAAAGGAATTTCAGACACCTTCACAGTAGCTTCTTCCATCACAGGTCCAGAGGCCTAGGAGTAAAGAATGGTTTCATGGGTCAGGCCCAGAAACCCACTGTCCTGCACAACCTCAGGACATTACTCCCTGCATCCCAGCCACTCCACATCCAGCTGTGGCTAGAAGAGCCTCAGATACCACTCAGGTTGCTGTTCCTGTGTGTCAAAGTCACAAACCTTGGTGGCTTCCACATGCCATTAAGCCTGTGGGTGTACAGAGGGCATGAGTTGAGGCTTGTGAGCCTCTGCCTAGATTTCAGAGCATGTATGGAAACACCTGAATGTCCAAGCAGAAGTCTGCTGCAGGGACGGAAGCCTCATGGAGAACCTCTACTAGTCAGTGCAGAGGGGAAATGTGGGATTGGAGCCACTACACAGACTCCCCACTGAGGCACCACCTAGTGAAGCTGTGCAAAGAGGCCACCATCCTCCAGACCCCAGAATGGTAAATCCACTGACAGCTTGCACCATGCACTTGGTGAAGCTGCAGGCACCCAATTCTCACTTTTGAGAGCAGCCATAGGAAACTTGCCTTGCAGAACCACAGGGGTAGAGCTGCCCAGGGCCTTGCAAGCCTAAACCTTGCATCACTGTGGCCTGGATATGAGGCACAGAGTCACAGGATATTATCTTGGAGATTTAAGATTTAACAGCTGCCCTGCTGGGTTTTGGACTTGCATGGGGTCTGCAGCCCCTTTGTTTTGGTTGATTTCTGCCTTTTGGAAAGGCAGTATTTACCCAATGCCTAAACCACCACTTGTTTTTTTATTTTAATGGCTCATAGCTGGAAGGAAATACCTTTGTCTCAGAAGAGACTCTGCATATTTGAGTTATTGCTGGAATAAGTTAAGACTTTGAGGGACTGTTGGGAATGCATGACTATGAGAAGAGCATGAGATCTGAGAGAAGCCAGGGGAGGCATGATGTGGTTTGGGTCCGTATCCCTGCCCAAATCTTGTGTCAAACTATAATCCCCAATAATAGATGAAGAACCTAGTGGGAAGTGACTGGCTCATGGGGGTGGATTTTATCCTTTTTCTTGTAGTAGTGAGTGAGTTCTCACAAGATCTGCTTTTTCAAAAGTATGTAGTACCTAACCCTTCTCTCCTTCTCCTTCTCTGGTCATTTAAGATGTACCTACTTCCTCTTTGCCTTTTGCCATGATTGCCAATTTCCTGAGGCCTCCACAGCCATGCTTCTTGTGTAGCCTGTGGAATCACAATCCATTTAAAACATTTGTTTTTAAAATAAATTACCCAGTCTTAGGTAGTTCTTTATAGTAATGCAAGAATGGACTAACACAAGGGTAAATCTTGATATGACTGACTTTGACATTCAGATTCCAGAATGAGAGTGATTAGTACTTGTTTTAAAAAGTGAAAAGGACAAAAGACATATAACTGATTGACCTCTGATTACAAGTTAACAGAAGAAAATAAAAGAAAGAATATGATAGAGATAAAAATGTGCTTTTAAAAATATTAGCACTGAACCACTAATTTGGCAAATATCAAAGCAACGAAAAAGCATAAACCCAAGTGGATTCTAAACAAACAGACAAAAACTCTGAGGTTTCCATTTTTTTAATGATATTATGTATTCTTTGGAAAAGACTACCTGTCACTTGAAAAGGTGAATGTGAGTGGTTTTTCTTTGACTATGTCATGTCAGGTGAAACTATATTGTTGACTGCTCATAACATTTAAGTACAATGAAAGAGTAGAATAAACCTCAATGGAATAAGGAACGAATCAAGCAAATTTGATGGGGCTTGTAACTATCTCTTGCAAAAAATGTGAACACTGGGTGGTATGAAAGGAAATGCACAGATTTTTGAGGCAGATATATGGGGCTTAGAATTTTGATTTGGTTACTGATTATACAGCCTTCAAAAATGGTAATTAATGGCCGGGTGTGGTGGCTCACGCCTGTAATCCAAGCACTTTGGAGGCCAAGGCAGGTAGATCACCTGAGGCTGGCAGTTCAAGACCAGCCTGACCAACATGGTGAAATCCCATCT
>NW_016107501.1:209355-213520 GCF_001604975.1 Cebus imitator
AAAGAAAGAAAGAAAGAAAGAAAGAAAGAAAGAAAGAAAGAAATGGTAATTAATATTAAAGCACCTCTTATAGGCTAGAACATTGAGATGGCATCCCTGGCACTTTTGAAAATCCTTAAGGTTTTCAGTAACCCTAGCCACATTTTTCCATAGAGGAATCACCTGATATGCATTATTATCTTTATTTTCCTTGTAGCAAACTAAACAGGCCACAAGCTTAGCAACTATATCTATATTTGCACAACTGGAAATAAAAATGAAAAAGTCAGCATAGATGTGTATATATTGGTAAGATTCTACATATAAATAGGCTGTAACTCATGTAAAATAATTGTCTTTGCCTCACTTTTTCTTCCCAGTCACTGAAATTATTTTCTCAGCTAAAACAAGAGTTTTACCTTTAAGGTTCCATATCTGACTTCATGACTGTAGGTATTGAATATACCACATTTCTTATTATTTCAAATTCTAAAACCTAAACTAGAATATTTGTAAAGACAGTCGCTTTTCGTGGCGAATGAGATGCAAAGTCAGCATGAAACCTGAGTTTACAATTCACCTAGAAGATGGAACTAAAGTACATGATGGAATTCTGCGAAAATAAATGATTGGGTTTCTAAGTGAGTCAAATGCAGTAAAGTTTCATAAAAAAACAGTTGAAAGTATAACATTTTACTTCATTAAAAAAATACTAATTCTATAAATAGGGGTTACCAATGTATTAGGCACATCAGCTTGGCATGGTATTTTCTCAGCCTAAGTCCTTTATTATACCTTGCTGCAAAGGCTAAATAGCATAACACATGCAAAACAATAAATACAGGTTTTGCACATTATTGATACTCAGTATATGCAGCATTATCATTTTATTATCTATGTGAAGTACAAAATTGGGAGAAATCCTGAGGGAAAATGTATTAGTCCATTTTCATGATGCAATAAAGAACTCCTTGAAACTGGTAACTTACAAAGGAAGAAGGTTTAATTGACCAACAGTTCAACATGGTTGGGCAGGCTTTGGGAAGCTTATAATTATGGCAGAAGGTGAAGGGGAAGCAATGCACTTTCTTCACAAGGAAGCAGAAAGGAAGAGTTTCAGGAGAAGGAGGGAAGACCCCTTTATAAAACCATCAGATTTTATGTGTACTCACTCACTATCATGAGAACAGCAAGGGGGAAACAATGCTCATGATTCAATTACCTTTACCTGGTCCCTCCCTTGACACGTGAGGATTATGGGGATTACAATTCAGGACAAGATTCGAGTGGGAACACAAAGCTTAAATATGTTATTCTGTCACTAGCCCCTCCCAAATGTCCCTTTTAATTTCAAAACCAATTATGCCTTCCCAACAGTGTCCCAAAGTCTTAATTCCAGGATTAACCCAAAAGTCCAAGCCCAAAGACTTATCTGAAACAAGGCAAATGTCTCTCACCTATGAACCTGTAAAGTCAAAAGCAATTTAGTTACTTTCTAAATACAACAGAAATACAGCCATTGGGTAAATACACTCATTCCAAATGGGAGAAATTGACCAAAACAAAGGGGCTGCAGGCCCTATGCAAGCCCAAAATCCAGCAGTGTGGTCAAATCTTAAAGCTCCAAAATAAACTCCTTTGATTTCATGTGTCACATCCAGGTCATGCTGATGCAAGATGTGGGCTCCCATGGCATTGGACGGACCCCTTCCCAGCTGTTTTCATGGGCTGACATTGAGTGTCTGTGGCTTTTCCAGGTGCACTGTGCAAACTGTTGGTGGATCTACCCTTCTGGGGTTAGGAGAACAGTGGCCCTCTTCTCACAACTCCACTAGGCAATGCCCCAGTGGGAATTCTGTGTGGAGGCTCCAATTCCACATTTTCCTTCTGCACTGCCCCTTCAGAAAGTCTCCATAAGGCCTCCATCCCTGTAGCAAACTTTTGCCTGGGCATCCAGGGATATTTCCATAAATCCTCTGAAATCTAGGCTAGGTTCCCAAACCTCAATTATTGACTTCTGTGTGTCTGTAGGCCCAATATCACATGTAAGCTGCCAAGGCTTTGGGCTTGCCTGCCCCCTCTGAAGAAACAACCTGAGCTGTGCATTGGCCCCTTTTGGCCATGGCTGGGATACAGGGCACAAGGTCCTGAGACTGCACAAAGCAGCAAGGCCTAGGTCCAGCCCACAAAACTATTTTTTTCCCTCCTATGCTTCCAAACCTGTGATGGAAGGGGCTGCCATGAAAACCTCTCATATGCCCTGGAGACATTTTCCCCATTGTCTTGGTGATTAACATTTGACTACTGGTCACTTATGCAAATTTCTGCAGCTGGCTTGAATTTCTCTTCAGGTAACGGGGTTTTCTTTTCTATTGCATTATCAGGTGGCAAATTTTCTGAAACTTTACGCTCTGTTTCCCTTTTAAACGTAAGTTTCAATTCCCAACCAGCTCTTTGTAAGTGCATAAAACTGAATGCATTTAAAAGGATACAAATAACATTTTGAATGCTTTGTTGCTTAGAAAGTTCTTCCACCAGATACCCTAAATCATCACTCTCATGTTCAAATTTCCATGAACTCTGTAGCTGGGGCAAAAAGCTGCCAGTATCTTTGCTAAAGCATAGCAAGAGTCACCTTTGTTCCAGGTGCCAAGAAGTTCCATATCTCTATCTGAGACCACCTTGGCCTGGACTTCATTGTCCATATCACTATCAGTGCTTTGGTCAAAATCATTCAGAAATTCTCTAGGAATTTCTTAACATTCTCACATCCTCCTGTCTTCTTTTCTGAAGCCTCCAAACTTTTCCAAACTCTGCCCATTACCCAGTTCCAAAATTGCTTCCACATCTTTGGGCATCTTTACAGCAGCACCCCACTACCTCAATACCAATTAGCTATATTAGTCTGTTTTTATACTGCTATAAAGAACTGCCTGAGACTGGGTAATTTATAAAGGAATGAGGTTTAACTGACTCACAGTTCAGCATAGCTGGGGAAGCCTCAGCAAATGTACAATCAAGGCAGAAGGTGAAAGAGAAGCAAGGCACCTTATTGACAAGGTAGCAGGAAGGAGAAGTGCAGAGAGAAGGTGAAAGAGACCTAATATTATAAAACCATCATATCTTGTGAGAACTCACCCACTATTGTGAGAACAACCTAGAAGAAGAAACCACCCTCATGACTCAAGTACCTCCACCTAGTCACTCTCTTGACACATGAGGAGTATGGGGATTATGGGAATTACAATTCACAATGAGATTTGGGTACAGCCACCAAGCCTAACCATATTAATAAAACATGACTTGAACTGAACCACTGAAGCTTTAATAGGATTTTAAGACGTAATCTGAGTATGGTAATTAAAGGAGAACATTCCAAATGGGACGAGAAGAGCAATGACTTGGAAACAGGAAGGCAAATTGCTTCTTTACAAGATAACAGAGGAAAACTGCCCAATTAAAGCAAAAGTTTCTGAGGGAAAATCCAGAAAAGGCAGGTTTGCTAACAAATTTGCTTAGTCTTTGTTTACCTCGTTACATCTTAATTTCTCCTTCATTTTTGAAGGATGGTTTTGCTAGACATAAAATTCTTGGTGGACATTATTTTTCTTTCACCACTTTAAATATGTAATTCTACTTTCTTCTGATCTCCTTCGTTTCTAATGATAAATCATGTGTTAACCTTATTGAGGGTCATATGTATGTGAATTGTCACATTGCTCTCACTGCTTTCAAGGTTTTGTCTGTCTATGGTGTGGATCTCCAAGTTTTTCTTTCCTAGAATTGTTGAGCTTTTTAAATGTAGATACATAATTTTCATATTACTTAAAATGCTATTTCTGCCTCCCTCTCTTTCTACAACACCCCCCTGAAAATTCCTTTTTTATGAGTATGTTGGTATGCATGCTTGACAATGTCCCACATTTTTCTGAGGCTCTATTTTTATTTTCTTTCTGTTGCTCAGATTGGATAATCTCAATTTTCCTATCTTCAGGTTCTCTGATTCTTCAGCCAGCTCAAATCTAATACTGAGCCCCTTTAATAATTGCCTATTTCAGCCTCTCTACTCTGTAACTCCAGAATTTCCATATGCTTCGTTTTTTAAATAAAATTTTTGTCTCTTTACTAATATTCTCTATTTAGTGAGTAATAATTCTAATGCTTTTATTTCTTTAGTTTTTTTTTT
>NW_016107501.1:213530-296559 GCF_001604975.1 Cebus imitator
TTTTTTTTTACTTCTTTGAATATATGCATAATAAAGTCTTTATCTAGTAAACCTAAGTCTGGGTTACCTAAGGGACAGTTTATATTAATGCTTTTTTTCTGGTTCATACTTCTCTATTTCTCTACATATCTCAATTTTGTTGAAAAGAGGATATTTAAAATAAAATAATCTGGCAGTTTGGGAAAGTGGATGCTTTCTCTTCTATTCCTTAGTGTTTGTTTCTGTTGCTGTTTTGGAGTTGTTGGTTTCCTACTGTCTTTCCTGAACTAATTTTGTCAAGTGCATATTCTTGGTCAGTTCTAACTACTGAAATGTCTACTTGGTCAGCTAATAATTAAACAGACATTTCCTCAAATGCCTTGAACCAATACATTTTATAGTTTTTATTGAGAGACTGCACATTCATATTGGGCTTTGCCTTTAACACTCCAGCATTTACAACATTGCTTTAGCCTTTACTTCCTGAGTGCATAGAAACTCAAAGTAAGCTAGAAAGGTGAGGTTAGAGTATTAATTATTTTCTAAAAATAGACACAGGCTTGTATATCTATGTTACCAGAAATATGTCAGAGGTTTTCAGAATCCCCTATCTACTTCTACTTCACATTTTTAGGCATTTTTTTTCTAACTTCTTTGGTTACATTAACTTTTCCCAACTATTGTACACTTCTTTGGTAGCTCTTATGTTAAGAAAGTAATGATCATTGTTTTCAACCAAAAGCCTGGTTTTACTGATTGAACATTGAGTCATGTCAAATAAAGAGAAGTCTTAAGAGAGGAGGTTTCTCAGGGGCTGACAGACAACTCAAACAATGACAGATAACCGACAATGATCCTTTTGGGAGTTAAAATCATGTTCTACTCCCTCAGTGGCTACTAGGCTGTACAGTCTTTGGTTTAAAAGATTACCACAGAGTGAGAAAAACAGGATTGATATGACGGCAAATTATAATGCCACAAAGTTTGTTTTCTTCAGCAGATGTAGACATTTTAGTGAACAAATGCTTCTCAGGTTGTTGCAAGGCTTTTATTAATTTTCAAAGCCCTGAAAAGGTTGATTTTGACAGTATTTGCAAGTCTTCTCATTGTTTTTATGGAGATTTCTAGTGGTCTTTATTATGTCATTCTGAAAGTATTTTCCCTACGTGAATTCTTAAATTTTCCAATTATTTAAATATATTTGTTTTCATTTTTTAAAACCAATGACTTTTAAGACATTGTAATTTCTACAGAATTAAAAATGATTTACATCCAATTTATATGTTGTCTACAGAGCCTAGTAAACTTCTTAGCACATAGTAAAAAATCTGTATGTCCAATGCTAGATCCAGCACTTAGAGTGGATGTTCCTAAATAGTTGCCCAGTATTTCTTATAAGAATCAATGCACAAATGAGTGTTTTCTGAGTGACTTCTGACTTTCTTCTAGCTCCCTATGTGTCTTCTGTAACCTCTTTTATTTTAGACTCTTGATCTGACATCATAATTTTCTGTAGAGTATTCCAAAGAGGAAATAAGAAGAAAATTATTCAAGAGAAAAAAAACACTGTCAAGCGAGAGGTTACACAGCCTCAGTTCCAGTCTCAAATCTAACCTCCTCTGTCCCATGACCCTGATAAGTCACTTTTAGGATTCTAAACCTTTTTTCTTTACTTACTTAAAATATACTGGCAACCAATTCTTGGGTCACAAAACTGCAATAAGGCTAAATACATCATGGATAAGGACTTTGTAAAATCCAAAATGGACTCAATTGAAGTATGTTACTGACCCTAATGGTGCTAATTTTGTAGTTTCTGGTGAAATTTGATGATTTCATATCAAGCATTAACTGTTATACCTACTCACTTTTGTGGATATGCAAATAGCAGTTTCACATTGTACCACTGGTAAAGTAAATTCTATACAGATAATGCTGATAATCATGAAGAATTTAGGTTTGATGAAGTATGCTGTTAAATAAAATAAAATTGCAATAATAAAAATATTTCTATGCTTTAATCTTCAAAACAGCAGCTCCTAGGAGAACTGCTTTGTACTGTGCAATTGGAATAAAATTGGACCATGATAGCTCATTCCAGCCACAAAGGAAAGCTATATGTAATAAAACAAAATGTCTTCAAAGTGCAAACTAAAGGAGGTCACTTTCTTTAACAATATAACTCACATTAGATGAAATTTTATATGGATTATACTGGTAATGCTAAGCATTTCAAAATTTTGTCCATATTTTTTATGAGGTATTTTTTTTAATGAATCCACAAATTGTAAGGTTAATGCAGATCAACCAGTGATACATTTTTATGGTTTTACAATCATGATTCCCTCTGAGGTATTTTGGCACTCAGTCTTTTTATTAGTCTTACTGATCTGTTTTCTTAAATTTTCACCCCTTCTACTGTTAGTGCATTATTAAGCCAATTTACTGTGCATCTGACACTCACAAGGCATCTATTTGTAATGGGCTAGGAACTGAGAATGTAGAATTGAACAAGATAAAGTCTTCATCCTCTCAGTGCATTGGGGTTAACAGGCATATGGGAAATTATCAGAATGGTTTTGAGAGATACTATTAGGCCATTATACAAATTAGTTTAAAACACTGATGGTACACATAAACTAGGGTGGCTAACATGTTCTGTAGAGAAGTCTTCTGAGGGAGAGAAACACTAAATTGGTCACGCCACTTTTTATTCTTTTTTCTGACAACTTTCAAAGTGTAGGGGGGGTTTGATGTGACATGTCGTTCAGATGCTACTTTTCCTTCTGGGTTTATTTTATATTTTCATTGTCTGTATATTATTTCTTCTAGATATTTTATTTATTTATTTGTCTTCATATTATGGTATACATGCGTCTTTGTAAGTTACCTTAATTCCCATTTTGAAGGAAGTTTAATATGAATGAATAAACAAAATGGAATATGCATTGCAATAAGAAGATAATGCTATGGATTAATTTTACATAAAGGAATACAAGGTTACATCAAATAGAATTTGTCTATATCTATGGTTATGTGTCTCACAAATTCAGATGACTCTGAACCAAAGGGAAAAATACAGAGAGCTCAGTGGAACCTATTATTACCATGACAGCCTTCAATTAATCTAATCTGCATGTCTTTTTCTGTGGCCATAAGAAAATATACTATATTCAACATGCATGAATTTTGGGCATTATTCTTTTATCCTAAGTTTCCTTTCATCTGTATCAGCAGTAGTCTTACAAACTGTTACACACATACACACAAATAGAGAGTCTTTTAGAAGTAAGAATATAAAAATAACCCTTTAGCGTGATTTGCATTGTGATCAAAGCCCCTCAGATATTTGCATGAACAATGGGTAATCTTAATTTGGAAATGTAACTTTGAAGTCTATTCCCTAGTAGTCAACTTGTTCATACTTTATATATTTGAAATATTTAAATTTTTTATAATTAGGCTGTAACAAAGCATCTGAATACGTAGAAATCACACTGACTCTTCAGTCCTCATAAATTTGCTGCTCCCCTAGTGTTAAATCAACTTGAATATTTAGAAGAAATTAAATGTTAGCCTTCAAAGAAATTTATTCAAAATACATATGAATTATCAGAGTAAAATGTGAAAACAGTATTTATGAATCTTCTTCCTTGTAGACGTGAAATCAATTTGTTCATAAGTGTTGATGGGCAACCTAGTGTATATTTATCACTATTGGTCTTATTTGTTATAGACTCCTTTTACAACTTTCTGTATATATACATATTTTAACCTTCCTGTTTATTAAGTACCTATTGTGACAAAAACTAAGTGCCTTAATACTTCAGTTAGAACACAGATGGCATTTTAGGAATCTTTCATGGATTACTTTGTGGTCAAGTATTTTAGTTGAGTCAAGCAAGAGCTGGCATTCTTTGAATGACAAAAATCTTGGTCAAATCACTACAGAAAAACTTAATGTAAATGGGCTTTTTAAAGCATTCTCATTAAGAAACAAGGCCGTGAGGTACAAATGAGTGATTTTTGGGCTGACAGTCAATAGGAAAATAACTACTTGAAACTACTTGTTTCACTATTTTAAAGCTGAACCCCTAAATTCTCTTATCTACTGCCCATCAAAGTCCTAACTTCTTTTCTTCCCACAATTTTTCACTCTACATTCATTTCCCAATTATCATTCTCCCTCTTTCAATAACTGGCTATATGACAGGTGCAGTGACATTTTTACACTTTTAATAAAATTTAATTATGAATCTAACCAGAATAATCACGCATCTCAGTCTTTTAAAATTGAAAGTTAAATAATCCAACAAAATAAACATCTAGAAAGAATAGCACATATATTGTTTCTAAAAGGAACTATGTAAAATTAGTTTTTAAAGATACACATATTATTTAATCACTGATTCATTTATAACATAAACATTTCAAAGAGTTTTGCTGTTTTTGAACATGTTTTGTGTGGGGTAACAGTACAAGCTGTCACCCTAATAGACTACACAAAACAAGTTGTCATTCTAACACACTGTACAAAATATATTTAGGTGCCAGGCATTATGGAACAACAGAGAGAAGATTTACCTCCCACTTTATAAAATAGAAAACCAGACACAAGAAATATTAGTTTTCAGAAATGGGATAGCAAATAGAACAGGATATTTATTCCTGAGAAGAGGGACAGAAACAAGATGAGCTCTACCACTGCCCTAGCTGACTGCTTGGAGGCAGTTTTCAGGCAACGTCATCGCAGAGAAACAGAGTCCAGATTTCTCATGAAGTTGAGGAGACAGAGTACAGAGTTTAAGCAGTCCAAGAACCTAGAATGTGCAAAGCTCAATACCAGAGAGGAGATACCTTTATAGGGAGAAAGTGATCTTCAGATCTTGAGATAGAAGAGAGGTCTCTGTAAGCCTGTAGTTGGGAACTAATCTGTTCTTGTGTGACAGGGAACGACCTGAGGCCATGGGAAAAAACACTGAAAAGAAGGAGGTCAGAGAATTTCCGAAGCTCAAAGAGGGCTGCTGTTCCCATCTGATAGTTACTTGGAATCAGTTTGATTCTTCTGAAGTTTGTTTTAAAGCTCTTTTAAGATTAGGTTTAGAATAGCCTTTAGTAGAACGTTTTAGTCCTACTACTGAGCAGATATCCTTCTGAAGAGTATACACGGTGCCTGTATTATAAGCTCTTTCTACTCACTAGGAAGACTGCAAAAATACATAAACTTGACCTCTGTCTCACATCATATATAAACATTTACGTGAAATAAATCATTGATTTAGATATAATATCTAAAACTATAAAACTATTTTTAAAAAAATCATAAAAGAAAATAATTGTGAACTTAGTTTAGGTAAACATTTCTTGCATAATGCACAAAAAGCATGAACCATTAAAAAATTGTTAAATTTAATTTTATTAAAAATGATTGTGCTTCACAACTAATGTTAAAAAAATGAAAAGACACAAATTGAATGAAAATATTCGTAAACATATACCTAATATAAAACTTTAAATTATTTAGAGTATATAAAGAACTGCTATAACATAATAATAGGACAAATAACTTGATATTAAAATACAATAAAACAGAAAATAAGGAAGTATGCAAAAACAAATGGTTTTGGCCATATCAAAAGGATACAGGAACCAACCTATAAGTGCTCATTAGCCAAAGATGGAACAATTTGACTAGCAAAATAAATAAAGTATCATATTACAATAACCATAGTATAAAACATTAATCCTGACATTAATAATCAAGTGTACTAATGTGGGGAAAGGGACAACTCTTCATTACAGAACAATTTCAAATCTTACATGTAAATACTCTTCCCACTAGGAGGTAAGTCCTAAATTTCATATTATGCTTACTAAACTTTTTGTGAAGAAACGATGAGGAAGCCCTAAGAGTAGGCTAAACTTTGTTGTGCAGGTTGAGACTTTCCATTCTTGACTTATCATAGTTTAGGATTTGCTTTAGAAAAGCACAATGAGAATAATCTGTAAGTAGAAACAGAATACTATCCTCTAAATAACCTGAAATGATAAAAACAACCAAACCATGTTGATTTAACAAAAGAAAAGTCAAGGAATGTAAGCAACAAAAACATTAACAAGAATAAAATTAACATGGTTTCTTAAACATATATTAATAAAGTGATAATGTTAAGCAAAGTAGAACTCAAAGCAGAGAGAGACACCATAAATAACAGATATATTATAATGAATATATGTTAGTTTATAAACGTACATGCCAAATGTTGTAGCAAAATACTTGGAGAAAAGTGATTAGAACCACAAGTAAAATAACTGAACACAAGTAAAATTAGAGTGACAACATTAAATGTACTTTTAGTCTTTCATGGAACAAATAATAAAAAGATATAAACAACTTAAATAACATAATTGATCAGATTAAGTGAATAGGCACAATGAACACAACTCTTTAAGTGTGCCTAGAAGGCAAAAATTAATAGCATGCTAATTTGTTAAACACATCCACAGAATTTAGATATATGCAGCCAATTTATATGCCAATTTATTTGATCATTTAAAATATAATTGTTACAGAAACTAAAATGCCATTTCCTTTTTTAAAAAACAAAAATTTCTTCTAAATGAATTCTATGCAGCAGATGAAATGAAAACTTTAAATAAAACAATTTTTCATAACGAAAGTATATTTTATCAAATCTTGTAAGACATGAACAAAGTAATACAAAATGAAATATGTAAATAAAACATAGTCTACATTTTTATGGGACAAAAAGTAATTATCTTTTTGTACCATCACAAGGCTCATGGCTGAGGCAACTGTAACAGATGACAGATTAACAAGTAAAAAGTTAGCAAATTTACTTAATATAAGGTATATGTGACACAGGTGATTTCAGAAATGAAGATGGAAACAAACAGGGAAATCTGTATATTTTTATACTTAGGTTTGATAAAGAGTGGGCAGTTGTGGGTAAGTATCATTAGACAAAATAGGGTCACAAACTGGAGGGAACTTAGCAAGGTCTCTTTGTTCAGATTTCTTCTCTATGTCTCTGGATCTAAAGAGCCAGGAACATGTCTTTCCTCTGAGGATAGTGTGGGCACCCCTGGAAGGAAGTAGATGACTGTATAAGAAAGAAAAGAAAGGCAAAAGGAAGGTGAGAGTGACCTTGTTGCTTATGCTACAGGAATATGACATGTTGGAATATGATAAAACATATCATATTCCAACCTGTCATATTTTAGGGTAGCTTTTCCTGACACACATCAATATAGTAACTACAACACACACACAAAAAAAACAACATAAAGGATGGATATGGGACACAAAAAAATATTGTGAAAGAATATCACAGAAGATAGGTCAAGCATTTCAATAATAATAAATGTGTTCAACACCTTTATTAAAATAAAAGAAATAATTTTAGATTTGAGTTAAAAAAAAAAAAAAAAAACTGTGTACTGTTAGCAAATAATAAAATCCAGGTCTGATGAGACCCAGAGCTATAAAAGTGTAACTCTCTTTAAGAAACTGTAAATACCATTATAAATACAATCTTATAAACAACTTTGGAAGGTTCCTAAAGTTATTTTATTAATTTGATGTTCAAGCTGCCTCCAGTTGCACTATTTGCATATAAAACAAAATAAATAGAAAATCTAAAAATAAAGATTACTAAAGGTAAACCAAAACAAGAATAAATAAACAAAATTTAATACAAACATAGGAAATGAGAAATAGAGGATCACTTTATGTTGTAATAACCTAGTTTGTGTTAGCCTAACTGACTCCATCTCAGCAATATGCTCTAGCTTAGCTTCTCCCACTCTGCCTCGACCCCCACAGGTGCATTACTGGGTCACGCTGCACTCAAAGCTTGGAACCGTTAAGAGTGGTTCACACTGTTCACAGCACCTGTAACCACTGTAACCGCATCCTGCTTGGCAAGTCTACCTGCTATTGTGAATACCTTCCTTAGTGATTGATTATATGGAAAGTTCCCTCTGCTATCCCCCTTAGTGACTGTATGAAAATACCCTTAGCAACCAACAATCCTGGGAACCCCCTGCCCCCTGGTTACCAGCTTCCTTATCTAACTTGATTGTTCTGCTTCTGTAAACTTCAGCTATGTTCCCCCTCCCCTACCTAAATCAAGGTATAAAGGGAAATCAAGCTCCTTCCTCAGGGCCAAGAGATTTTGAGGATGAGCTGACTCTCGGTCGCCTGCTAATAAAGGACTCTTAATTGGGAACTCAGAGCATGGCACGTTCCTTCTGACTTGCTCGGTTATAACGTTTATAAAATTTCCCAAAATGTATAACAATTATGAAGAGTTCTGTAATGAATGAAACAAAATGCATTTAGATAAATATTTTTTAAACAAAGAGGTTTGTGGGAAAAAAATATTTTCATAAATAAGCATACATCTACTGAAAATTAAGTAGATCAAATATAATTAAGAGCTTATAAGTGGAAAAATATATAATTCTATTGTTGGGATGATATATGAAACATAGATATTAAAATTTTTAAATGTGAGTATAATTTTAAGTATACATAAATCAAATATATCATAAAAACAAAACAATTATGTTGAGACATTATTTATAGTTTTATTTTATATATAATTATATTTTAATTCTCCACAGAACATTCACTAGGCAAAATTCAGTGCTAGAAACGTTTCAGAAATGTCTGCTAAAAACTCATTAAAAATTTTCACAAGGACTTATTCTCAAAAATATTTAGAGTCATTTATTTTATCTATAGATAGTGGTTATCTATTATTCTTTTATTTGGCTCTCTTTCACACTTTTAGTTTCCTTAAAACTTGATAGAAAACATTTTTCAGTTTCCTTTTTTGTGATGGATTAGAGATTATTTCTGTCCCTTTTCAATTTTGGATTACTAGAGTGACTTTCCCTACTACCAATTAGTAGCTATAAACAGAGTTTTTTATTTGGCAGAAGTCTGGAAACGTATGACCTTGGGTAAGACATATCTGTGAATTGAATGCAATGGTACCTATACAAAGTAACACATAAACACTTAGGAGGCTACACTGTGAGAGTTTGAGAATTTTATCCATTTAGAAGTGTTATTTAAAGTTAAGAAACTATGACTGTAATTGTTTCTGATTCATTCATTGCTATCAAACTCATCTTTTCTTCATATGCATTAAACAGAATAATTCTTTGCTTTTTTCCTGATTAGTACATATGACCATACGTTTCTAACCAGTATAACCCATGACATCTGCATGACCTAAGAATGAAGTAGACATCTAATTTCAAAAATTAAATCGGGCTATTAAATACTTGCTGGCTTCCAAAATCTCTTTCTCAGTTCCATTTCCCCACCAAAATTGTTCCAGAATTCTGGAGAGTTATGCATTAAAAAGAGGTATTCTTATTTCCAAATCCTTTTTTTGAAAAATTGAAATAACTTGAATAGCTCAAAAGAGAAACCCACATTTTCTGCTATAGTTACCTCCACTTGTGCTAAATATTCCCTCCTGAAAACAGATACACTAAAAGGAACATACGTTGACTGCTGAGATGATTCTAATACTGAAATAGAATTTTAGAAAGTTATGGTGGGCAATTATTTTAAGTGAGAATTATCTGAATCCTTCTGAGTTATATTCTTAGGCTCCTTGCAATTTCTTATTGCCTCCCCAGGGACTACCCAGTAAACAATTGACATTGGGGAAGATAAAACTCTTCAATACATAGAACAGACTTTGTTTCACCCTGACTTAGGGAAATTAGTGTGAATTTGCCTTAAAGTTGTAAAACTAAAGATGTCAAAAAGGTACATTTCTTAAAATACAGAAGCTGAAATGCTATTTGGCAGCTTCTTTCCCTGAAATGTTAATATTTATGTAACAACACCCTAACATTTCAGATTCTGTGCAACTACGCATTGAACTAGTTAAGCTCCTTTGAAAGACAGCTCAATTATTTGGCTTCACTATTTATCTGGACAAAATAGCAAACTATTCAGGAATGTGTAGATTTATCAAGTCATAAATGATCTATTGCATTAAGTTTCCTTTTACTTTCATTAATCATAGATGAGTGGCATATATAATCGTGCTCAACATTTAAATAAATGAACTAATAACCACAGATCTTTTGATTAGTGATATATAGAGCTTTTATTTATTTTGTACACCTCCAGTAAGGGTAATGATCTAAATAAAATAGCTATATATAACACATACATGGAACTTCAAAACAATTCCATGAGTTAGGTGTGGTTATTCATAAGATGGGAAACTAAAGCTGCAAAAAATAGACTAATGGCTCAAAGTCAAAAAGCTAAAAAGTAGTCAATATAGAATTTGAACTCAGGACTCTTGACTTTAAGTCTAACACACTTTTCCCCATGTATACGGAAGCCAACATGACAGAAAATGATGAGATGTTCTAGGTTTCCAGCTGGTGGACTCAGAGAGTATATCGAAACAGAAAACAAAAACAACAAATACACATCACCTTGGTCAAACACATAAGCCATCTTGGATATATATCAGTTATGTAGCTACTTCATCTGTAAAGATGTTTGAAATATTCACTCTTGGCCTATATCATATAAACACACTTATTTTATTCAAAGTGCTAGGCTAGGTACTACAACGAATATAAAGACGAGTAAAAACATTTTAATTCTTGACATCAAGTTACTTTTGAGGACCTAGGGTTCCTAAACACATTTTAAATGTTCCTGCATTATCAAATTTAATCCTCAAATCTACTTATTTGGTTTGGCGACTCCTTTGGCCTAGTTTTCCCAGGCCAATTACTGTATAGTAAAAATTTAATATTAAAGTAGAAATTTGTGTGGGATCATAGTGGGCAGAGGGAGTAAGAGGGGATTACATTGAAAGATGAATATTCAGCATTTAACTGCAAAATACCCAAATTATCCAATTTTCTTCAAAAAGTCTTCCTTGGCATGGTGACTCACATCTGTAATCCCAGCACTTTGAGAGGAGGAGGTGGGCAAATCCTGAGGCCAGAAGATCGGGACCATCCTGGCCAACATGGTAAAACCCTGTCTCTACTAAAAATAGAAAAATTAGCTGAGCATGGTAGTGTGCGCCTATAATCCCAGCTACTTGGGAGGCTGAGGCAGGAGAGTCGCTTGATCCCAGGAGGCGGAGGTTGCAGTGAGCCGAGATTGCACAGCCTGGCAATAAAGCAAGACTCCGTCTTGGGGGGAAAGAGGCTCCCTCATCAACGTCCTCTTCTCCCTTTTCCTATCACATTTGAGGAACTCCACATCTCCCTTTCCGAGTAAAATATTTTTTCTTAAAAAGTGAAAATAAGTTTGATTTATTTGTACTCAGGAAACAAACAACAACAAAACTCTAGAAGCAAGTACCAGCCTCAGAGTATGACGCTCCCAGATATGGCACTTTGCATAAGAGAAAGGTCACTCTGATCTTTTCCCACCTTTCTCTCTTAAAGGTGGGAAATTCTTAAAGAAAAGGAATTCGCTCTTTCTTCTCTCCTGGAAACCTACGTGTAGCAGGTGTCTTCTCTTATACAGACAGAGAGACACAGAGAAACATCTGAAGAAATAGGCCTTGCTAAGTTTTCCTCAATTGGTTACCATTAGATGATACTCCTTTAGCCCAAACCTACTTCTATATGACTGTTTATTCTTCATCAAACCCAAGCACAAAAATACACAGTTTTCCCTGGGACTTTGTGTTTTCATTCCTGAAGACTCATGTCACATAAAACTTGAATAAATACATTTGCTATGCTTTTTTCTTCTAATCTATCTTCTGTTATAGGAGTGTCAGCCATGAACAGTGTGATGGACAAGGAAAGGATACTATGTTTCTCCCCTACATAAGCAAGAGTCACTACCCTCCTTAGAAGGAGTAGGGGTGGGGATAGGCTAGATTATAAATGACACTTTTCATGAGAATCAGAATACTTGCTGTCTTACATAGAAATAGAACCAGGATTCAGATCTTGACTAGCTTGAATCTAAATCTAGCATTCTTCCATGAAATCATCCTACCTTTCCCATAAACCACTATAAAATATGATTACGCATAAAAAACTAAAAGACCAACAGAATTATCTTTTCCACTTAATTTAAATAAAAGGTATTTACTTTGGGAGGCCAAGGCGGGTGGATCACGAGGTCAAGAGATCGAGACCATCCTGGTCAACATGGTGAAACCCTGTCTCTACTAAAAATACAAAACATTAGCTGGGCAAGGTGGTGCGTACCTGTAATCCCAGCTACTCAGGAGGTTGAGGCAGGAGAATTGCTTGAACCCAGGAGGCGGAGGTTGCAGTGAGCCGAGATCGCACCATTGCACTCCAGCCTGGGTAACAAGAGCAAAACTCCGTAAAAAAAAAAAAAAAAAAAAAAGGTATTTATTTAGAGTAAAACAATGAAGGTTTATTATCCAAGGCTGACTAGAATTTCCCATCTAGCTCAATTTTGTTTTAATATTCTACATTCTAATAATGGTTTTAGCCTGCTAATTAACACTTAGTTCAGACTTCACTGACATAACCAAAGGGTAACTTCTTTCTATGTTAAATTTTCAGCAGAAACACACTAACAAACAAATACCCAAACAATCAAATAAAATCGTATTCTTGAAATTTTAGGTTGTTAATTATCATTTGGGGCAGTAGAGTTCTATATTTTGTAAAATATCATTAATATTTTAAATACTGTTAATAATTCTTAATATTAGTTGAGAACTATAATGTGCATGATATATCCCCCAGTATTTTATTCATATTATTTTATTAATTTCCCTCAAAAACTGATAAAGCCATATTATCCAATTTATACATTAAACAGCAAACATAAGATCTAAGGCTGTGATAATGCAGCAGTTAGAATTTATGAGTACCCCAATGTCAGCATCCAGTTTTGAACACTTAAAACAGAGGTCTCAAGCTCAAAATCTCACCAACAAACAGGCAGATGATATCAATAAGTGGAACAGTCAGGAAGGAGTAAGTTAGGTACTGGTGGGAACCATGAGACGCTACAAAGCACAAGCATTCTTGTCTAATGCATTCATTCTCAACCCAGCTTATATTGACACCGAGGGATAAATATTGGTCTTTAGAAGGTATGAAGAAAATCTTACTATATTAATAAATAAAACCTCAATATACATAAAATAAATATACATCTATCTGTGGTATTACAGTTTCATGGGATAAGGAAGGGTAATGATGAAAAAGAATGTTGAGGAAAAAAACAAAGACCACTGTTCTTGTCAGATTTTGCCAGGCTAGAATGCTAGACCATTATTGCTAGGACTTTCACTTTCACATTTTTCAAGAAAATTGTACATTCTATGTCTTTACATGACATTTTCTAATTTCAAAAATACTATATAAGCCAAGCTAAATATATCTGTACGGGAGATTTGGCCCAGGGAGAGGATCAAAGCAAAAACTGCACTGGATAAATATAAATGGGCAAGGAAGGCTACTGCAATATGGGAATAAAACCAGAACACAATCTAAACTCAGCTTTGCTGAAACAAAATTCTGTGTTAAGTTTGTAGTATGTAAACTAGAAGCTGAACCTGAATATTGGACTTCAAATAAGTACAAATTTTTAAAAAATTGTGTCTCTTTAATTTTGATTCACTTAACATGGCCATTTATATTCATTTTGGTTTCAGGTATATTTAACTCAAACCTGTACTTAGGAACTGCCAGAAGGAGAAAATACTCACAAAGAATCATATATTTTGCTTGTCTAACAGCTAAAACCTTTTCTAAACTTATAAACCAGTGTTGTTAATGGGAAAACGACAGACCTTAAAAACGCTGGTTTTTATTTACAAAATTTCAGATGGGCCAAAAAGTAGATTACAATAAATGTAAATTTCATCAGATTTATTAGAATGACAAGCAGAACTATTTTCAAGGATAGGTTATTAATGACTGTTCCGAATATATAAAAAATAAAACATTTTATTACCATTTAATATGTAGTGATCTAAAATATTCAAACAATGAATTCACATAAAACAATAATAAAATACATTTAGAAGTAATATGGCTGATTTTTTACAGTGAGCCATAATTTAGTTTTATATGAATCATAACTAAGCTTTATATATTTCTATGTACAAATAAGTATAAGTGACCTCAGCTTTGCTTTTATTAAAATTGGTTGAACTTGATCCAAACTCTTTACCTGGAAATATTTGCAGTGAATTTAGATCCACAGAATTAAAAACTAAACTTCATTAGCAGTATAGAGCTTAAAGCTATTATTCTAGCAGACAAAAATGAGCTTCAGTCCCAACTTTGCCACTTATTTGCTATGTAACTTTGGAGAACATGGGGACACAGCCATGAAGCTTTCCAATCACTATGACCTTCTTCTCCGTCTGCACACCCTGTCTTATTCCCTTTCCCTCTTACCTCCCCATTGCTCTACTTACTCTCTTCTTTCTCTCTTTTCTTCTTCCTTATTTGTATTATATGGAATTAATTTAGTAGCAATCTCTATGTGAAATAAAATTTTTGAACTCAGTGCAAGTAGGATTGTTCATGTATTTTAATAGATTTTAAAATATAAGCATTTAGAACTTAAGATGTAACTTTCACAGAAATTACCCAATAGAAATCACAGTTGATAAGAGTGATTTGTTCTCAGCTTTATATTAGAAATTGAGGCATTGCTTCAATTCTAATACAAAGTGGACTTGATATTGCTCTTAAGTTTGTTTCCTGCTTTGTAATTTGAGATAACTTTCATCTGTTGGCATATTAAAAGCTCTTTCTGAGGTATGTTAACTTTAGGGGCTGTAAGGACTGAGATCCTATTACACGCACAGTGCTGCAAATCTGTATGAATTTATACTGACTAGTATTGTATGAAAGTGGAAATATTTTCTTTTTATCCCCAATGTTTTTATAAAATTGTCTGCTATAGAAGATTTCAAAGATGCAGAAGATTACAAAGATGTAGCAGCTGTGGCTTATGAGAAAGAGAAGGACCATGAACTCAGGAGTGTGGTTGTAACCAGACTGAGGAACTGAGGTAACGGTGTTGGATGTGTATTGATGCCATTATGAATACAGACTGGAAAGGGCATGAACAGGAAGATACTTTAAATCAGTGATTAACTCATCAGTGAATGAAAGGGAGTCACTGATAGAGGAAAGGGAAGGCTGATTATAGCAATTATAGCAATATGGAGAATGTGGAAAACAGATTTAATGACATACTTGTCAAAAAATTGGGGAAATTTGAAGATCAATGCAGACACCACTTAAAAGTGGTAATGTGAGTCAAAAGAGCTCTGATCTAGAACTTAGTGGAAGGACACAGACTACACAGCAAAGATGACATAATGGAAAAGCTAGGTTTTACATGGGACAAAATTTGAACAATTAGAAGATCTAGGGATCTACTTTTATTGACAATGAATTCAAACTGAGGCAAAGTAAGTAGAATAAGGGAATAAAAATAACATTATGGGGATAAGTTTTAGTTGAATAACTGGTGTCTGGTGCTGACAAGGGGTCAGGCATGGTGGGATTAGGTCTACTAATCACTTAGGTAAGAAAGTTAGACATTATAAACTGGATAAGTATAGACAACTGCTCTCTACTGCTTGTCCTCGTACTGTGGAGATCAAAGAAAGGTAAATGCCTTCCCAGGGAGCAATTCTCCTAGGCAGCTGAATCACATTTCTCTATGAGCAGTTTCTCTCTGGTGAGGATGTGGCCAAAGCAGAAACTATCTCAGCTACAGAAGGTTTCTAGGAACTACATCTTCTTCACAGTTGTAAGATGCTTCCCCTATTGGAGCAGAAAATGAATAGATGCTCCCTCTTCATTTATTAAATGGTGTTGTAGTGGCTTAAGAACACTATACAGGGAGTAGCATGCTCCTTCACAATTGCAGTGTGTTTTTGTAGTGTCTACAATTCACAGCCTGCAGATATTGTCTATTTTTCCTATGGTGCCTAACACAAACTGCATAGACATTCAGGCTTGAAATGGTACAACCCAAAGACCTTTCAAAGGCAAATTCAATATTACCCCATAAGGAAATCTTGAAAACTTTAGACATGCTGGACTCCAACAGTAATTTACTGCTTCTGCAATCAACTCACAGTCATTAAAGCATAAAAAATAATAAACCCCCAAACTCCAACTATAAAAACAAAACATCAACTCTGGAGCTGGATAAATGAAAACTATATCACACATACTTACACTTCAACTAAATTACACATAATCAAAGATAGAAGGGAGATATTAAGACAAACCAGTAAAAAACAAACAAACAAAAATTATTTACAAAGCATAAAAATCAGGGAAACAGCATATTTTTCATTGGCTAAAATAGGTTCTAGAAGCACACCCCAATTCCCAGTAAAAAAATATTAACTTCAGTACTTAAGATAAAATAACAATTATATCAAAATTCCATTCCCAAGTAAATAAACCACTGAAAACAAGGTTGAAAGCAGGGCAATATTAGACATGTAAAGATAAAGAGTGTTTACTAGTTGCAAACTCAACCCAATGTAAGGAATATTCCTCGATATAATGAAATGTGAAACTTAAGGAAAAAGTAGAATCCCAAAAGATGATGCGCAAAGAAATCAGTAAGGCCTGCTGATAAATCTACATGAGAGTTGACATGCAGAAAAAAAATTTAAAATCTCATGGAGATTTTAAAAATGCCTTGGAACTGATGTATTTAAAACAATACATATATATTCAAAACTTTTATAACTGATCGTATAGTTTGAGAAGAAAAAATGGAAATGCTGATAATCTTAGAGTTTATTAAGATAAAATGCATAGTCAAAATATATGGGCAAACACTAAAATAACAGATATAATAAAAATAACTTTCAAAGCAGTAGAGACAGGAAAAAGAGTAAACTCAGTAAAGCAAACAGGTAAAGTATAAGAAAGGATTTAAAAAGCTCAACTGTAATAAGTAGCAAAATACAAAGAAAATACAAAATCATGGTGAAAAATTAAGAAGAATAAAACAAGTTTAAATATTTTGCAATTGAAATAAATATAAATCTAGAGATGGGCTTTCATTTCTGGCAATATGTTAAACTATATGCATTGAAAAATTACTTGCTTCAAAACACTGAATATGCTTTCTAAAATACAACAAACATTAATTAAGATGCCTAGTTTAATCAATTAAGAAGCCACAGAGGAAAAAAAGATAGAAACCCAATATGGTAAGAATATTATGTTTTTCATTTCCTGGGTTATTTATTAATATCAATAACAAACAGTGCTGAGGTTGAACCATCCAGAGACAGAGGTTAAAGTATGAAGTATACAAATTCATGGAGTTAGAACTGAAATATACAACTAAATATGGTAGTCTTAAAAGACTACAGCTTCTACTAAAGTAGGCTACTTAAAATCTATCCTTCATATATATATGTATATGTGTGTGTGTGTGTATATATATATATATATATGTATATGTATATATATATATGTGTATGTATATGTATAAGGCATCTTAAGTTCTGGGGTACATGTAAATAACATGTTTGTTGGCCTCATGTATGTCTTCTTTTGAAAAGTATCTGTCTGTTCATATCCTTTGCTCACTTTTGAATGGGTTTGTTTGTTTTCTTCTTGTAAATCTGTTTTAGTTCTTTGTAGATTTTGGTGTAAGTCCTTTGTCAGATGGGTAGACTGCAAAAATTTTTTCCCATTCTGTTGGTTGCTGGTTCACTCTAACAATTGTTTCTTTTGCTGTACAGAAGCTCTGGAGTTTAATTAGATCCCATTTGTCTATTTTGGCTTTTGTTGCCATCCTTTTGGTGTTTTAGTCATGAAGTCCTTGCCTATGCCTATGCCCTGAATGGTTTTGCCTAGGTTTTCATCTAAGGTTTTTGTGGTGTTAGGTCTTACAGTATTGGAAGTTCTAGCCACAGCAATTAGGCAAGAAAAAGAAATAAAGGGTATTCAATCTTTCTGCAGACGACATGATTATATATTTAGAAGATCCTATCATCTCAGCCCAAAACCTTCTTAAACTGATAAGTAACTTCAGCAAAGGCTCAGGATACAAAATTAATGCACAAAAATCACAAGCATTCCTATATACCGATAACAGAATTAAAGAGAGCCAAATCAAAAAAGAACCAATCACAATTGCTACAAAGAGAATAAAATACCTAAGAATACAACTAACAAAGGATGTAAAGGACCTCTTCAAGGAGAACTACAAACCACTGCTCAACAAAATAAGAGAGGACACAAACAGATGGAGAAACATTCCATGCTTATGGTTAGGAAGAATCAATATCATGAAAATGGCCATACTGCCCAAAGTAATTTACAGATTCAATGCTATCCCCATCAAGCTACCAATGACCTTCTTCACAGAACTGGAAAATACCACCTTAAACTTCATATGGAGCTAAAAGACAGCCCACATAGCCAAGTCAATTCTAAGCAAAAAGGACAAAACTGAAGGCATCACGCTACCTGACTTCAAACTATACTACGAGGCTACAGTAATCAAAACAGCATGGTACTGGTACCAAAACAGAGATATAGACCAAAGGAACAGAACAGAGGCCTCAGAGACAACAACACACATCTACAACTCTCTGACCTTTGACAAACCTGACAAAAACAAGCAATGGGGAAAGGATTCCCTGTTTAATAAATTGTGTTGGGAAAACTGGCTAGCCATGTGCAGAAAGTTTCTACTGGTCCAGTTTCTACTGGACCCCTTACACAAAAATTAACTCCAGATGGATTAAATCTATCCTTTTGCAAACGAAGGTGATAGAGAAGTTTTTATGCCTTCACCTGAGATCTGAATTAAAAATCAAAATAAATGTTTTGTTTGTTTGTTTGTTTTCAGAATTCCAACTTCAGGTCTGTCTTCATGTGAGTTTTAGGATTGAATTTACATTACTTTTTTGACAAAGAAAATTAATATAAAAGTGGTTCCCATTTGAGGCATCTGAAAAAAACAAATACAAAAATTTTTTGGAGAAATTTTCAAAATAAACACTGTTAAAAATTGAGCTTACAAGCTAAAATTATGCAATGTAATAGAAAGTAATTTATTTTGATCAAGAGTGATCAGCAACCACACACACACACACACACACACACACACACACACGCATGCATAAAAATTTTGGAAATAGGAACTTTCCTAAACTACTAATGGATGTTAACACAAAGAGGAGATAACATACTTAATAGGGAAATTACAGAATTGCCCTTATAATCAATATCAAGACAAATGTTCTACTGTTACCCTAAGTATTTCTACTGCAGTCATAACCAAAATAGTAAGTCCATCAAAGACATAACAATAATATAAATAAAAGATAAATAAAAACTTGTCATTGGTTTTATAGAGAATTCAAAAAACTTGTTTTAGAATTCATTAGATAAATCAAGTTTATACAAATATCAGTTATATTCTCATACTCTTGCAATAACCAATCTCACCTAAAATAAATACATAAATAAATGCAATTCAAAACTTAAATAGGTATGCAACAAGAATCATACAGCACCTACAAATGTGACAAAATTATGAAAAAAACTATAAACGTTTTTTGAATGATATAAGGTAAAACTTGTTCTAAATAAGTGGAGACATAGCTCTTCCCAGGTCAAAAACTAAATATCATAAAGACAAAAAACTTTTAAAATTAATCTGTAAGCATAATAAAATGCTAAATACAATTCCAACAAGATCATTTATACAGCATGACAAATTAATTTTAAAATACATTTGTAATGAATTGTGTTACAATTCTTAAAAAGCAGTAGTAGAAGAAAATTGTCCTACCATATACAATATTTTTTACAATGAAACAGCAATGAAAATGACGTAGACTATGCAGAAATAAATCATTTCATCTAAGCAACAGACTTGAGAGCTCAAGAAGTGATACATACATGAAATGCAGCTTTATATAAGCCATAGGTGAAATGTTACAAGTCATCGACAAAAGGAATTGCTCTGTAATAAGTTAAAAAGTTAGAAAATGTGTTTTTAAATTAGATTTGTTCCTTATGCCCTAAATAAAGTTAAATCCACTTTGGTTTTAAAATATGACCAAAGAAGACATTTGACAGCTTTTATAGAAATAATCTTAGTAGCAGAAAAGTCTAAATAAGACCAAAATAAGGCGCAAATCACAAATAAAAAGATTGATATAGCTAATAAAATAAAGATTAATAAGACTTTTTGGCAAAGATATCAAAAATAATATAGAACATCAAACATCGAACAGATATAAAGAGACATCTATTTTTCCTCAGGTATCGCTGTATACATTTACAAAGTTGGCCGGAATTTAGAAGCTGGGGAAGTGATTTCATATTGTCAGGGTGCTTGCCATACACTGATGATGGCAAAGGAAAAGATGGAAGAAATGTGAATTATTGATGATATTGTTGAACTACTGGATTGCCATACACTGATGATGGCAAAGGAAAAGATGGAAGACATGTGAATTATTGATGATGTTCTTGAACTACTGGATAAAGCAATTTGGGAGACTCACTATCTTGGACTATATTATTGAATGATATACTTTCCTATTGCTGTTGTCACAAATAGCCACAGATTCAGTGGTTTAACAAAACAAAAAATTGGGGTACATTTCTGGAAATCAGAAATCCAAATTGGGTTTTACTGGATTAAAATCAAGGTGTTAGCAAGACTATATCGATTTCTAAAGGTTTTAGAAGAAATAATCAGTTTTCTCACCTTTTCAGTTTTGAGAGTCTGTTCATATTCTTTGGCTCATGGCCCTCTTTTAAACTTCAAAGTCAGCAATCACATCACTCCAATCTCTACTTTCATTTACAGTTCTCTTTCACTCCTACTTTTTCTTTTTTTACTTAAAAATATCCTCATATTTATGTTGGTCCCATCTGGATAATCTAGGATAATAACCTCATCTCAAGGCCAGCTGATTAGCAACCGTAATTCCATCTATAACCCTAATTCTCCTTTGCCATGTAAGTAACAAATCCATAGTTCCTAGGATTAAAACATGGACATCTTTGGGAAGCCATTATGCTGCCTACCACAAGAGATATTAAATTTCCTATTTCTTTAAGCTAGATAGTTATCATTTTCTAGAATGTACACTTAAGTCATCTTGATACATTACTCTTTAATTGCTTGTAGCTGCTACTACTAATTGGTATCACTTGCTGAGTCCTTACATTTTGGGGGTAAGCACCTTAACACATTTAATTCTTAAAATAACCCTATACATTAGTTATTATTGATATCATTCTTTTACAGAGGGAAAACTGAGAGACAGAAAGACTGAGCAACTTGTGGAAGGTCCCCAGAATTTAGTTTTTTAACTACTATGCTACATTGCTCTTTTGTAAGTTTGAAATTCTCATAAAGAAAAAGAAACAGAAATGAAAATTAGAAGCCTAAAATATAAATTTCAAAACTTAAAAAAAAATGTATAACCTCACCCTTATGAATCAGTCTTACCATTTGAAAAACTTAGCCTGGACTTATCACAGGAGTCCATATCTACACACTGTGGTGTTAAAATCCCTGTCAAGGGGTTCTCCGTATTTTTCTGCATTGTCAAAATAGACTACTCTTAATTGCCAGTGAACTTTTTGAGAGGAGTTCTTGTTTGAAGAGTCTGCTCCTTTGCATTTTCAGTGTGCTACTGTGGTTCTGCTTGTCTGGCCCTGCTGATGGATGTTATGCTTTGCATTTAGTTAAGAGTATGTTTCATTTGCTAGGTGTCAACTTCAGTCCCTTAAAGAATCTATTTTTTTCTCATCTTGCACATGCTTCTCAATCTCTTCAGTTATTTCCTCATTTTATCTTTTTAATCTATTCTCAGCAATCAGTTATTTAATGTATTAGGAGAGGTGGAAATTCCTAATGAGATGTCTCTTGACTACTAACAAAAGACTATTAGCAGTCAATAAAAAAAATTTAAATAATGACTTAAGATTAGAAAACATTACTAAATATACTAGGCATTGCCATTTTTATAACAAAATGTCATTGGAATCCATTTTATGTTAAGCATCATGTTAATTTTTGTAAATTAAATATATGGTGGGTGCAGTGGCTCACACCTGTAATCACAGCAGTTTGGGAAACTGAGGTGGGCAGATCAATTGAGCCCCAAAGTTTGAGAACAGCCTGGGCAACATGATAAAACCCTGTTTCTACCAAAAAATACATAAAATTTGCTGGGTGAGGTAGCACACACCTGTAGTCCCACCTACTCAAGAGGCTAAGA
This sequence comes from Cebus imitator, assembly GCF_001604975.1. Lineage (NCBI taxonomy): Eukaryota > Metazoa > Chordata > Mammalia > Primates > Cebidae > Cebus > Cebus imitator. The sequence continues at coordinate 235,802 of NW_016107501.1, forward strand.
AGATCAATTGAGCCCAGGAGGTAGAAGTTGCCATACTGAGATTGATCCACTGCATTCCAGCCTGAGTGACAGAGGGAGACCCTGTCTCAAAAATGGAAGGAAGGAAGGGAGGGAGGGAGGGAGGGAAAAGAAAGAAAGAGAAAGAGAGAAAGAAAAAAAGAGAGAAAGTGAGAGAGAAAGAGAGACTGAGAAGGAGAGGGAAAGAGTGAGAGGGAAAAGGAGAGGGAGAGAGGGAGAAAAGAGAGGGATGGAGGGAGGGAGGGAGGGAGGGAGGCAGGCAAGAAGGAAGAAAGGAAGGAGGGAAGGAGGGAGGGAGGGCAGGCAGGCAGATAGGCAGGCAAAGTTTCCTTTAAGCAAGTGCAGCTCTCTAATCTATTTGAATGTGAAGCCAAGATTGAGCAGAGTATATGTAATGACACAACCCAACAAATATTTATTATTTGCAAAGCTCTACTGTGCTCTACTATGGTGAATTCAAAATTTTGCCAAAGTAAGTTTCTCACTCTCAAAGGTATATGGTTTATAGCACAAAGACTTTACACAAAAACATGTATTTTAAAGTGGAATGTTAAAAGCATTCTGAAAAATGTACAAAAAAAATTGGAAAGACTATTACTTAGCAGAGTTTATAGGAGATGTCTTGCAATTCAACTTTTCTCCAACATACCTGATCACAAGACTCATCTAGAGTGCTCACTAAAAATACAAAATTCTTGTATTTTCTTAGATGTTCTTCTGACTTAGTATCTTCATAAGGACCTGATAATTTGTTTTTTTCACAAGAAACTTTTATAACTTTCATGCTTAGTCGAGTAGGGAATTACTAATATAAAAGAAAATCTTTGCATTGATTCTGAAAGATGGGCAGTTATTTAAGGAGGTTATCAAGGGGTAAAGCATTTCAAGCACAAAGGCTTTTCAACAAATGAGGCCAAAATGGCAGAATAGCTTCAGGTAATATTCATTAATTCACCCATCTGTTTATTCATCAACCGATACAGGGTAGAGAGAATAAAAATATCAATAAGACACAGACACTGCCTTCTAAGAATCCTTTGTAAAGATTGGAAAATGTATATATAAATGAATAGGTATGGAAATATTCATTTAAGTTTATAGACATCTATGAAAGAGCTAAATGATTTCCTAGCATGGGAGAATGAGAGACTAAGTGATCAATAAAGTTTTGTTCATGAACTCCAAAGGAATGCATATTTTGCAGATTGTCAAGATTTCCAAGAAAAGCTGCCAGTGGTAGTGGAATCTCAGTTCAAAGAGACAGACTGTTGAGAGTCCTGCATACAATAAAAAATAAAACATACACATCTCACAACCACAGCTGCAAACCCGAAAAGAAATGACTACTGGAATATAAAAATAGCTATAGGCAGGTGAAGAGGGAAAAGGCAAACGTAAAAGCAAATGTAGTCATTTCTACATTCTTGATGGCTGCAGTTGGTGTTGAGTTCTCTGATGCTAGGTAGGAAATGTGACAATCGCAGTTTGAAGAGGAAGCAAATCTTCCTCTTTTTAGGAAACTACACTGATGAGTATTTTGATTATGAAAAGTAAACTAGCCTCATTCTGGAATGGAATGAGAAGGTTAAGACACAAGAATTAGTTACGTGAATGGTGTTGATAGACAATGGTAATGTGGGAAGAGTTTTTGTATTCTAAATGTAGTTTCCAGATAGGACTTTGTTGGGAATTCTGGGACAGAAAAGGATAACTATTTCTTCTGTGAATGCTCACCACTTTTTTTTTCTGTTCACCAGAATTCCAGATAATACAATTGGTAATGTAATTTTTCATCACCAGATCTTCCAAGGAAATGCCAAAGTATCAAAGAAATAGCAAAGCACCTAGATTACAGCCAGTTGCCAGAGGTTAAATCCCACCTTTGATGTGGTGTCAATGTGTGGGCCTTTTTTATTTTTTATTTTTGAGACAGAGTTTCACTCTTGTTGCCCAAGCTGGAGTGCAAATGGCGTGATCTTGGTTCATTGCAACCTCTACCTCCCCGGTTTAAGCGATTCTCCTGCCTCAGCCTCCTGAGCCCAAGTATCTGGGATTGCAGGTATGTACCACCATGCCTGGCTAATTTTTTTATTTTTTAGTAGAGATGGGGTTTCTCCATGTTGGTCAGGCTGGTCTCGAACTCCTGACCTGGTGATCCCCATGCATCAGCCTAACAAACTGCTAGGATTACAGGCATGAACCACTGCGTCCAGCCGGGCCTTTTAATAAAGCAAAAAATGCTCTATATTTCAGTTTCTTAATCTAATAAAAACAGAGAACAATAAAAATTATACGACCCAGTTTATAGAGTTACTGAGAAGACTGTTACCAAAACACCAAGAGTTCAGTCTAGATTCTTCTGCTCACCACAGAGAGCCAATTACTGAGACAACAAATATTGCCAGGGAAGACTTTGTGTGCTATAGCTGTAGAGATGGGAGATGAGTTGCAAATCCATCTCCCTGACCAACTAAAATTAGAGGCTTATATAGTGGGGGAGAAATGAAATTACATGTGAGTGAACAGAAATTAGGGAGGGTAAAGAAGAGGAATTGTTCAACAGGAAGCAGGTGGTGAAAAAGGAAACCATGATGGGTAAGAGGTCTGGCATCTCATTGTCCAGACAGAGTGATCTGGTAAGTTATTGCTAGTTGGTACTATCTGGAAGGGCCAAAGGGAAATAAACCATAAACATCAGTCATACAGGATGATTGTGCTGGTTTCAAGATGAAATGAGTATATCATGCAATGTATTTAGAAAACTGACTGCTACTTTTCAAAATAAAATGAGATGACATATAAAAAGTCTATCCCAGGTTCAGAAAATAATATGGCAGATGTCAACAAAAAGAGTCAAATTCTGTAAAATATTTGAAGAGATTTATCCTGAGCCAAATATGAGTGACCATGACCCATGACACAGACCTCAGGAAGTCCTGAGAACATGTGCCCAAGGTGGTTGGGGTACAGCTAACTTTTATACATTTTAGGGAGGCATGAGACATCAATCAAATACATTTAAGAAATACATTGGTTGGGTCCAAAAAAGCCGGACAACTCAAAGTGGGTGTTTCCAGGCAATAGGTAAATTTAAACATTTTCTGGTTGACAATTGGTTGAGTTTGTCTAAAGAACTGAGATCAAGATAAAGGAAATGTCTAGGTTAAAATAAAATATTGTGGAGACCAAAGTTCTTTTTAAGTCTTACAGTGGCTGCTCTTAGAGACAACAGATGACAAATTGTTTACTAGTCAAATCTTTAAAATGTGTTAGACTTTTATTTAATCTCTTTAGCATTGGGTGCCTGGAGGAAAAGGATCTAGCTATGTTAATGGAGATTCTTTACAGATACAGATTTTCCCCACAAAGGACAGCTTTGTAAGGCCATTTCAAGATATGGTAAATCAACATGTTTTGGGGTAAAAAAAAATTTGATTTTCTTCCTTGTCTCATAACGTTATTCCAGAGTTGGGTTGAAAGGCAACTCAAAATATATAGGGTTATATAAAAACCCATCTGATGACAATTTATGGTTTGTAAGGCACAACTCCCAGATCCCATGGATAGAAATTTTGGCAAGATTAAAAAAAAACAAAAAACAAAAACAAACAAAAAACAGAGCTTAGTCCTCACAGATTGTACTGATATGGTGGGAAGTTCTCTCTAACTCTAAACACATATAAATCCTAATTGTTTTTTTCTTTTATTCCCATGGTCAAAATATATTTTTCAATTGTTTAAAATATATAGCCAAAAAGATGGGTGATATAGAAGCAGGTGCAGTTCACAGCATTCACAGAGAGTGACAATAAGAGCAAGTGAATCAAGTGCCTTCAACTGAAATATCCAGGTAGTCACACTGGGATCCATCAAGGAAATAGCTCAACCCAGGAAGAATGAAGAAAAGCAGGATAGGACGACAGACCACCCAGGAGTAATATGGAGTCAAGGGAATCCCCACCCCCAGCCATGGAAAATGGGGAGTACTTACGTAACCCTGGAAAACTACGTTTCTCCCATGGATCTTTCCAACTTGCCAATAACGAGATACCTTGATAAGCCCATGCCACCAGGGCCTGAAGTCAGACACACAGAGCTATGTAGAGTCTTGATAGAGCAGCTGCTTATGTTCACACAGAGATGCAGGAGTTTGACATACACTGGCCCTGGGATTCCCAGCAAATGTGTCCACAACTCAAGTAAGGCTGGAGATCTGCACATACCCCTAGGAAAGGGGCAGAATCCAGGAAGCTGAGCAGTACAGCTCTGTGAGCCCCATTTCCATAGCACCCCACTGGCCTGAAATTCCAGCCAGCCTCTGGCAATAGGGTGGAGCCTGCCTGAGATGGGACATAGCCCTAGGGAGGGGGGCAAATGCCATCTCTACTGTTTGGTCAACTCAGCCACTCCAACCTGTGGGCTTTGGAAAGTCCAGATGGTCCGGACAAGGATAGGTTCCCTCAGCAGCACAGAAGCTTTGCCAGATTTTGGCCAGACTATTTATTTAAGTATGTCCTTGATCCATTCCTCCTCACTGGGTGGAACCCAGCCATGCCCACCTACATGTACTACAGACAGAGCTCTGATCTCTCCCTGGGCTAGACTGCCACCGGGAAGGGAGGGTCACCACCTGACCTGGTTGGATGACTCAGCCATTCCAGGTTGTGGACTTTGGAGATTTGAAGCCAACAGAGACAGGGGCAAGTTCCCTACCATGACATAGCTGTTTTGTTGAGGTGTGGCCAGACTGCTTCTTTAAGTGGGAACCCAATCCACTCCTTCTCACAAGGCAGATCTGCCTAGCTAGGTCCTCTCAGCCAGGGCCTCTGGCCACCATTACCCATGCTTTTTGTGGGTCCAACACAGCTAAAATTTCTCGATTCTCAGCCAGTCCAGTCCGTGACCTTTGGAGAGTCCAAATCAATAGGGGGCTGAAGGGATCTCCAACATGCATAGCTGCTCTATCAAAAGCAGCCAGACGTGTGGGTCCCTGATCCCATTCCTCCTGACGTTGCAGGAGAGGTCCCGAGCCAGCTCCTACAGTTTCTGGCGTTCTGGCTGGCAAGAGGTCAGTACTCCCTGCGACAAAGCATCCAGAGAAAGGGGTAGGCTGCCAGCTTTGATATTTTGCAGACTTCACTGGTAATAACTGCAGGTATGGGAAGAATCAAGGCAACTAGGGTTTAGAGCAGACCCCCAGTAAACTGCAACAGCTCTATGAAAGAATGGCATGACCGCTGAGGAAAAAAAAAGCAAACAGAAAACAAGAACAACAATAATAACAACAAAACCACAAAAAACCCATTCTAAGATCAGCAATCTCAAAAACTGAAGGGCAATAAGCCCATAAAAATGAGAAAGAATCAACACAAAAATGCTGATGACTCAAAAAAACAGAGTGCCCCCATTCCTCCAAATGACTACAATACCTCTCCAGCAAGGACTCACAACTGGGCTGAGGCTGAGATGGCTGAAATGACTGAAGGAGGCTTCAGAATATGAATAATATCAAACTTTGTTGAGCTACAGAAGCATGTTGTAACCCAATGCAAAGCAGCTAGGAATTATAATAAAACAATGCAGGAGCTGACAGCCAAAATAGCCAGTTTAAAGAGGAACATAACTGACCTATTGGAGATGAAAAATATACTATAAAAACTTCACAATACAATCACAAGTATGAATAGCAGAATAGACCAACTGGAGGAAAGAATATCAGAACTGGAAGGCCGGCTTTTTGAATTAAGACAGGCAGATAAGAATAGAGAAAAAAGAATGAAAAGAAAGGAACAAAACCTCAGAGACATGGGATTATGAGAAGAAACTGAATCTATGACTGACTGGGGTACCTGAAAGAGGCAGGGATATAAACAAGTTGGAAAACATGCTTCAGAATATCATCCAGGAGAACTTCCTCAACCTAGCAAGACAGGCAAACATTCAAATTCAGGAAATGCAGAGAACCCAACTGAGATACTCAACAAGAAGATCATCCACAAGGCACGTAAACATCACATTCTCCAAAGTTGAAATGAAAGGAAAAACGTGAAGAGCAGCCAGAAAAAAAAGGTCAGGTTACCTACAAAGAGTAGCCCATCAGACTAATCATGGACCTCTCAGCAGAAACCCTACAAGGCAGAAAAGACTGGGGACCAATATTCAACATTCTTAAAGAAAAGAATTTCCAACCAGAATTACATATCCAGCCAAACTAAGCTTCATAAGCTAAGGAGAAAAATGATCCTTTTCAGACAAGCAAATGCTGAGGCAATTTGTTACCACCAGACGTGCCTTGCAAGAACTCCTGAAGGAAGTACTAAATACGGGCAGGAAAAATTGTTACCAGACAATACAAAAACACATTGAAGTACACAAACCAGCAACACTCTGAAGAAACCACATACACAAGTCTGCAAAATAAGCAGCTAGCACTATAGTGACAGGATGCAATTCTCACATAACAATACTAACCTTAAACGAAAATGGACTAAATGTCCCAATGAAAAGACACAGAATGGCAGACTGGATTAAGAAACATGACCCATCAGTATGCTGTCTTCAAGAGACCCATCTCACGTGCAAAGACACATATAGGCTCAAAATAAAGGGATGGAGAAAAAATTACCAAGCATATGGAAAACAGAAAAAAGTAGGGGTTGCAATCCTAGTTTCTGATAAAACAGACTTTAAACAAACAAAAATCAAAAAAGTCAAAGAAGGCCATTACATAATGGTAAAGGGATCAATTCAACATGAAGAGCTAACTATTCTAAATATATGTGCACCCAGCCAGGCACTGTGGCTCACGTCTATCATCCCAGCACTTTGGGAGGCTGAGGTGGGTGGATCACCTGAGGTCAGAAGTTCAAGACCAGTTTGGCCAACATGATGGAAACCCATCTCTACAAAAAATTAGCCAGGCATGATGGCAGGTTCCTGTAATCCCAGCTACTCAGGAGGCTGAGGCACAAGAATAGCTTGAATCCAGGAGGCAGAAGTTGCAGTGAGCCAAGATGGAGATACTGGACTCCAGTCTGGGCAACAAGAGTGAAACTTTGTCTCAGATATACATGTATATCCAATACAGGAGCACTCAGGTTTGTAAAGCATGTTCTTAGAGACCTCCAAAAAGACTTAGACTCCCACACAATAATAGTGGAAGATTTTAATGCTCTACTAACAATATTAGGCAGAAAATTAACAAAGATATTCAGGATCTGAATTCAGCTCTGGATGAAGTGGACCTGACTGATATCTACAAAACTCTCCATCCCAAAAAGTTAGAATATACAGTCAGGCATGGTGGCTCATGCCTGTAATCCCAGCACCAAGGCGGGCAGACCATGAGGTCAGAAGATCCAGACCATCCTGGCTAACACAGTGAATCCCCTTCTGTACTAAAAGAAAATCAAAAAATTAGCCAGGCATGGTGGCACACACCTGTAATCCCAGGTACTCCAGAGGCAGAGGCAGTAGAATCGCTTGAACCTGGGAGGTAGAGGCTGCAGAGAGCCAGGATCATGCCACTGCACTCTAGCCAGGGCAACAGAGCAAGACTCCACCTCAAAAAAAAAAAAAAAGAAAGAAAAAGAAATAACATAATTTTTGTTTAAAAGGAAAATAACAAAAATTAAATAAATGTAATTTGTGAACAATAAAATTTACTAGTTTTTCTTAATAAAAAAAAAAAAAAAAATAGAATATACATTTTTTCATTGTTGAACAGCACTTACTCTAAAATTGATCACATAATTGTAGGTAAAACAGTTCTCAGCAAATGCAAAGGAACTGAAATAATAACAAACAGTCTGTTAGACCACAGCACAACCAAATTAAAACTTGAGATTAAGAAATTCACCCCAAACTGCACAACTACATGGAAATTGAACAACCTGCTTCTGAATGGCTCTTGAGTAAATAAATTAAGGCAGAAATAAAGTTCTTTGGAACAACAAGAACAAAGAAACAACATACCAGAATCTCTGGAATGCAGCAAAAGCAGTGTTAGAGGGAAATTTATAGCACTAAATGTTCACATCAAAAATTAGAAAGACAACAAGTTAACAATCTAACATCACAACTAAAGGAACTAAAGAGCCAAGAGCAAAAGACCTCAAAGCTAACAGAAGAAAACAAATAGCAAAAAGTAGAGCTGAACTGAAAAAGATAGAGACATAATAAACCCTCTAAAAAATCAATAAACCCAAGCTTGTTTTTTGAAAAAAAAATTAATGAAACAGATAGAATGCTAACTAGACTAATAAAAAATAAAAGAAGATTCAAATAAACACAATCAAAAATAATAAGGGGGATAATACCACTGAGTCCACAGAAATACAAACAACCATCAGATAACACTAGAAACACCTCTATGCACATAAACTAGAAAATCTAGAATACATAAATAAATTCCTTCATACATATAACTATATCCTCCCAAGATTCAACCAGGAAAAAACTGAATTCCTGAATAGACCGGTAATCAGTTCTGAAATTGAGACAGTAATAAATAACCTAACAACCAAAAAAGAAAAAAAAAAAAAAAAAAGCCCAGGACCAGGTGGAGTGAGAGTGGAATTCTACCAGAGGTAAAAAGAAGAGCTAGTACCATTTCTACTGACACTATTGCAAAAAATTGAGAAGGAGGGACTCTCTCTAACTCATTCTATGAGGCCAGCATCATTCTGTCACCAAAACCTGGATGAAATATAACAAGAAAAAAGCAATCTTCAGGCCATTATCCTTGATGATTATCGATACAAAAATCCTCAACAAAATACTGGCAAACCAAATCCAGCAGCACATTAAAAAGCTTATCTAACACAATCAAGTATGCTTTAGCACTGAAATGGAAGCTTTGTTCAACATATGCAAATCAATAAATGTGATTCATCACATAAACATAACTAAAACAAAAAACACATGATTACCTCAACAGATGCAGAAAAACCCTGTGATAAAGTTGATCCCTTCATGCTAAAAATTCTCAATAAACTAGGTATTGAAGGAAAATAGCTCAAAATAATAACAGCCATATCTGACAAACTCAGATACTAAATGAGGAAAAACTGGAAGCATTCCACTTGAAAACCAGCACAAGACAAGGATGCCCTCTCTAACCACTCCTATTCAAAATAGTATTGAAAGCCCTGGTCAAAAAAATCAGGCAAGAGGGGAAAAAAAAGCATATTTAAATAGGAAGAGAGAAAGTAAAACTATCTTTGTTTGCAGACGACATGATACTAAATCTAGAAACCCCATTATCTCAGTCTAAAAGCTTCTTAAGCTGATAAGCAATTTTAGCAAAGTCTTAGGATACAAAATCAATGTGCAAAAATCACTAGCATTTTTATATACCAACAACAGGCAAGCTGAGAGCAAAATCATAAAGGTGCTCTCATTCACAGCTGCCACTAAAAGAATAAAGTACGTAGGAATATAGCTAACAAGGGAAGCGAAAAACTGTTTCAAGGAGAACTACAAACCACTGCGCAAAGACATCGGAGATAACACGAAGAAATGTAAAAACATTCCATGCTCATGGATATGAAGAATCAATATTGTGAAAATGGCCATACCACCCGAAGCAATTTAGAGATTCAATGCTATTCCCATTAAATTACCACTGACATTCTTCATGTAATTAAAAAAAAAACTATTTTAAAATTTATAGGGAAGCAAAAAAGAGCCCAAATAGCCAAAACCATCCTAACCCAAAAGAACAAAGCTGGAGTCATCACTCTACCAGACTTCAAACCATAATACAAGGCTACAGTATGGTACTGGTACAAGAATAGACACATAGACCAATATAACAGAATAGAGAACCCAGAAATAAAACCGTACACCTACAACACTCTGATCTCCAACAAACCTGACAAAAACAAGCAACGGGGAAAGAATTTCTTATTTAATAAATGGTGCTGGGAGAACCAGCTAGCCATATGCAGAAAATTGTAACTGGACTCCTTCCTTGCACCACATACAAAAATCAACTCAACATGGATTAAAGACTTAAATGTAAAACCCATGACTATATAAACCCTAGAAAAAAACCTAGGCAGTACCATTCAGGACATAGGAATGAACAAAGAGTTCATGACAAATATGCTAAAAGCAATTGCAACAGAAGCAAAAATTGACAAATGGGATCTAACGAGATGAAAGAGACTTCTACACAACACAAGAAACTATTGTCAGAGTAAAACGACAACCTACAAAATGGGAGAAACTTTTGTACTCTATCCATCTGACAAAGGTTTAATATCTAGCATCTGTAGATTTAGATTCCTTGTGAGGAATTAAACACATTTACATGAAAACCAAACAACCCCCATTAAAAAGTAGGTGAAGGACATGAACAGACACTCTTAAAAGAGGATATACATGTGGCCAACAAACATACAAAAAAAGCTCAACATCACTGATCATCAGGGAAATGCAAAGCAAAACCACAATGGGATACCATCTCACACCAGTCACAATGGCTATTATTAAAATGTCTGAAAACAACAGACGCTGGCGAGGTTCTGGAGAAAAATGGATACTTTTACACTGTTGAGGGGAGTATAAATTAGTTCAATATGGAAGACAGTATAGTGATTCCTCAGAGACTTAGAGGCAGAAATAACATTTGACCCAGCAATCCCATTACTGGGTATATACCCAAAGAAATATAAATCATTCTATATAAAGATACACATAAACATATATTCAATGCAGCAATATTCACAATAAAAAAGACACAGAATTAACCTAAATGCCTACCAGTGACAGACTGGATAAAGAAAATGTGGTGAGTATATACCATGGAATACTATGCAGCCATAATAAGAAACAGGTCCTTTGCAGGTTCATATATGGAGCTGGAGGCCATTATCCTCAGCAAACAAAAGCAGGAATAGAAAATCCCTCATATTCTCACTTATATTAATAAAAGGAAGGGAATTATGAGAATGCATGGACACACTGAAGGGAAAAAGGGGGTGAGAGGGAAGATAATCAGGAACAATAGCTAATGGATGCTGTGCTTAATAACTGATGATGACATGATTTGTACACCAAACCACTGTGGCAGACGTTTACCTATGTAACAAACCTATACATCCTGTACATGTACTCTGAACCTAAAATAAAAGTTGGAAATTAAAAAAAAATGATATGATAAATATCTGAATAAGAGACAAAGGAGAGATAGGGAGGAAAAGGAAAGAGCAATATGAAGGCAAAGGAGTAAGAGATTAGAGATAAGCCAGCACAAGTCAAGGAATGCCTGATACCATCAGAAGTTGGAAAAGACAGGGAGGAATTTTCTCCTAGAGCTTTCAGAAATATGGCCTGGATGTCACCTTGATTTCAGACTTTTGGTCTCCAGAATTGTAAAAAAAAATAAATAAATAAATGTGCTTTGGCTTTTTCTAAAAGTGTACAGTAATAAGCATTCAAAGATATTTAATATTAGAACTTATGTGCTAAAGAGAAGGAGGGCATAAAAGTTTGGAAAATTTGCAGCAGGTAGAAAAGAGAAACCCATTTTCTGGGGAGAAATTCAAGCCAGCTGTAGAAATTTACATAAGTAATGAGGATCTGAATGTTAACAGCCAAGACAATGGGGAAAACGTTTCCAAGGCATATAAGAGAATTTTGCAGTAGCCCTCCTATCGCAGACCAACAGGCCTAGGAGAGAAAAATGGTTTCCTGGGCCTGGCCCAGGATCTTGCTGCTCTGTGCAGCCTCAGGACTTGGTGCCCTGCATTCCAGCTGCTCCTGCTCCAGCAATGGCTAAAAGGGGCCAAGGTACAGCAAGGCCATTGCTTCAGAGGGTGCAAACCCCAAGTCTTGGCAGCTTCCACATGATGTTAAGCCTGTGAGTGTGCAGAGGACAGGAGCTGAGCTTTGGAAACCTTAGCCTAGATGTTAGAGGATGTATGGACATGCCTGGATGTCCAGCAGAGGTGGGCTGCAGGGGCACAGCTCTTGTGGAGAACCTATATTAGAGCAACGCAGAGGGGAAATGTGGGACTATAGGCCCTAGACAGAGTCCCCACTGGATCATTGCCTAGTGGAGCTGTTTGAAGAGTTCTCCAGACCCCAGAATGGTAGATCCATCAACAGCTTGTACTGTATGCCTGGAAAAGCCATAGGCACTCAATGCCAGCTTGTTAAACAGCCACAGGGTCTGTACCCTGCAGAACCACAGTGGGAGAGCTGCCCAAGGATGTGGGAGCCCACCTCTTGCATCAGCATGCCCTGGATGTGAGAGATGGAGTAAAAGAAGATTTTGCAGTTTTAAGATTTAATGACTGCCCAGCCAGGTTTTGGACTTGCATGGGCCTGTGGCCTCTTTGTTTTGGTTAATTTCTCCCATTTGGAATGGAAACATTTACCCAGTGCCTGTACCTCTATTGTATCTTGTTTTTTATTTTACAGGATCACAGGTAGAAGGGACTTGCCTTGTCTTAGATGAGACTTTGGACTTGGACTTTTGGTGCTCATTCCAGTTAATGCTGGAATGAGTTAAGACTTTGGGGGACTGCTGGGAAGGCAAGATTAGTTTTGAAATGTGGAAAGGACATGAAATTTGGGAAGGCCAGGTGCAGAATAATATGGTTTGGCTCTGTGTCCTGAGCCATATCTTATCTTGAATTGTAATCCCTACCCGTCAAAGGAGGAACCTGATGGGTGGTGAATGGCTGATGGGGGAACTTTCCCCCATGCCACTCTCATGATAGTGAGAGAGTTCTCTTGAGATCTGATGATTTAAATGTGGCAGTTTCCCCTGTGCCCTCTTTCTTTCCTGCCACCTTGTAAAGAAGCACTTACTTCTCCTTCTCCTTCCGCCATGATTTTAAGTTTTCTGAGACTTCCCCGGGCATGTGGAACTGTGAGTCAATTAAACCTCTTTTGTTTATAAATTACTCCTATCCCCTCTACCTTCAACAATCTTTAGTCAAAAACACACAAAATGTTTATTATATCAACTAGCTCCAGGAAAAATGTCCATTTTGTTTAAAGAGGGAATAAACACAGATATTAAGTGTTAGTCAATGCCACACAGCAGTCTCAAGCAGTTTTTTACAGCAGTGTGAAAACAGACTAATACAGCTACTATTCAACTCACTACACAAGCTTCATTCTCTTAAAGACCTAGGGTAAATATTCTATCCGATACTGCTATTTATCTAACTAGAGGTAACTTTAATTAAATTATGGTAGGCTATTCTGTATAAAGCAAAAGAAACCTGAGGTTTTGAATCCTAAGCTTATAGTATTCTCCTTTTTACTTTGTTATATCTGTAACTAAATTTCTTCAGAGTGTGTGTGTGTGTGTACTTGTGTGTGCATTTCTTTTGGTAGTGGGGAGAAAGGTAGGAGTATTAGTTCTATTTATGATTCAAAACTACTTCCACTAAAGGAGAATTGTTTATTATTTACCTGTGATATTCATGTTACTCTATGAGTCTCCTTGTGTACTGGCATTTATAATAAATCAGAGCTAGATTACTTTATTCATGCAGAAAATTTAACACAATATTGTACTGGTAAGAAATTTTCTCTATGAATATTTCCTCCAAAATATACATATTTTAATGTTTATAATCTCATTCTTGTTCTGAGGATCATATTGTTCACATGCTAGCCTATATTCTGTATCTCATATCTATGTCCAATAATTAGGCCCTGATATCAAAAGCAATAAAATTTGACTTCATCTGTGCTAGTAACATAGTAAAAAATAATAGTTATTGAATGTATGACAAATGAATGAATGCTTTATTATATAGGTTTGGGTAAATTATCAAAAAAGTCAAGGTAAGGGATACTTCAAAAAAGATCCAAATTTTCCACTCCCAGAGAAGAAATAAAACAGATTCTAGTGTAGACCCTAAAAAGCTCAGAAATTCTAACATGATTGTGATTATAAGAAAAAAAAATGCCAGCAACAAGCTAGAACAACATTGTTGCACGAGTCCTGTGGTGAGCTACTTAGTCATTTTGTAAACTTCTAGGAATTGCTATGCAGATGCTACTCTCAGGTGTTTCAAGGGCTTTTCTTTCTATATAAACTATCTCAAATTCTATACTTCTATAGTATCTACATTCAGCAATCTTCAGTTAAAAACACACAAAATGTTTATTATATCACCTATCTCCAGGAAAGAAGTCCATTTTGTTTAGAAAGGGAAATAAACACAGATAAATTAAATGTTAGACAAAGCTATGCAGCAGACCTGCACTGAATTATGACTTCAAGCAGTATCTTGTACTTTCCAATAATTTCTACTGAAAATAATAGTGAAACCAACTATAAATGCAGTGTGAATTTGCGCCTAATGATAACTGCTGCTGTACTGAAAATTTCTTTTCTCCCATAATGCACAGAATTGGCAAATGTACAGTCAGACCACAAAATAAATTAAGGCTTGCGATTCATTAAGTGATGCCATAGATTCAAGGAAAGATTATATTAAAGTTTATGAGAAGCTTGGATCCAAGAAGATGCACACATCTAAATTCTGATGGTGCTCAAATGTTTCAGTGCCTTATTAATCTGCTCAGTCTATACTGTCTTTGAGACTGCAGCAAAGAAAAAATATGATTGATTGTGCTGCAAGATATGTGCTTTTTGCATTTCCGTTAACTATAAAACAAGCACCATTTTAATTAAGCTTCTTCCAAGCAATTCAGGTGCTCTATAAAAATATAATGAAGCAATTAAGATGTGTTAGAAGTGACTGAGATATCTTTTTCACATGAAAATGTGAAAGTGAAAGTCAATAGGGTTTTTTTTATTTTTCTTTTGTCTTCCCCTATCCTCAAAGCAAGGAGGCTATTTAATCTCAAGAAAAGAAACACTTGATTTAAGTAAAATGTAGGTTGATTTTATATATATATATATATATATAGTTAACCTTTACTAAATACAAAATAACATTATTATTATTCAAGGTTTGAAGATGTGTAGTTATTGCAAATTATGATAGGGCTACAAAAACACCCTAATAAAATGTTTATAGAAATATTAATTGTAGTGCCTAAGTAGAGAATCACGAAATTTTTAAAAATCATGTATAAGAATTAAATTGAGACAATGACCCAGAGATTCTATTTACTTGAAAACGTAAGGTTTTGAGGAAAACTGATGGGTTGGGCTCTTTCTGGTCTGATTCATTAATTTACATTGGGTGTGTCAGTACGACCTGTGTATAGGATGATGTACTCTCTGCTTCCACAAGAACAAATAAGCTTTCTGTTTCCATTGTAAAACTATAATTTATTAGGTCTCTCCTAATTTCATGTATTATGTCTGCCCCTCATTCGTTCAGTCAGTGGGCATCTGTTGTGCCAGCTATGTTAGGTTGTAGGGATATAAAGGTAGTCAAAATACACTAAAATTGCCAGCAGGAAGCTTATATTCTAGTGTGCAAGAACTACTAAAAGCAACAAAGGGTAAAATAAGGGAATAAAATAATAACACATTGTGGTAACTATTAAAAAATAAATTAATAGGGCAGGCACGGTGGCTCATGCCTGTAAACCCAGCACTCTGGGAGGCCGAAGTGGGAGGATTACTTGTGGTCGGAAGTTTGAGACCAGACTAGCCAACATGGTAAAACTCTGTCTCCACTAAAAACAGAAAAATTAGGTGGGCAGGGTGGCACATGCCTGCAGTCCTACCTACTTGGAAGGCTGAAGTAGGAGGACTGCTTGAACCTGCAAGGCGAAGGTTGCAGTGAGCCAAGATCATGCCACTGCACTTCAGTCTGGGCAACACATTGAGATTCTGTCTCAAATATAATAAAAATAATAATAATAATCATACTATCTCTAGGACGCTCGTCAGGGAAGTCACACTGAGGAGCAGATATTATATAGTCCTGGAAGAAATATCTTTAGAGAAAGATTAGAAGAAAGGTCAGGGGAAAAGTTGATATTTTTACATGGTATGCAATCAAAAATGTATAATATGTGAAAAAAAAATCCTTACTGCATTTTGAAAATTTCACTATTATCAAACTCACCTATTTCCCTAGACTAAATGTATTATGCTGCAGGTTTAGGCTATTTCCACCTCAATGGAATGTGAATGATTTCCATCTCAATAACTGTGAATGATTTCCAAAGTATGCCATTTTTGTTGCAAGTCTGAGGAAATGAAGACTGAAACAAATACTGGGAACAGTATAGCCAGAAATTAGAAACACTACCACTGGTACAACAGATATCGTTCTTACAGATGAAAGTATAGAAATTGGAGAATTTAACTGAATTGTGTATTTTTTCAATGGTAGAAAGTAGTAGAATCAAGACAAAACACTCCAGGTGACTGACTACAAATCTTTAGTAAGGTGATATGTAGGTAGTTGCATAGATAGCTATATAGGTAGGTTGACATTTAGTAATTATATTGCCCTCTTCCATTCTTGTTATTTTTCTATTAGTGGCCCAGCATGAATGATAGTTCTAAAAAACTAGAGTTGTTAATTACTGTTTTTCTATAATGCTTTATTTATAATTAATGTGCTAATTCTTTGGTTTATTCCCTGGGCATTTTTATAATGGGTGCAATTTTATAAAGCAACCAAATCACTAAATATATGTTAAAGATGCCTTGCAGCTAGCAGGCTGGTTCGGATAGAATTGAATATCATGTTCCTGAGTAACTTCTACATGCCCAATGGCAGGAACATAAGCAAAGACAGACAGAGATTTTAGAAACTTCACCTCAAGAACTGCCTAAAGAACCAGTAGGTAAGCAGATGACAAAGGCAGGGTAATGGCCAATAGAGAACACCACATTGGTTATTCTCCTGAAAAAGTAAAATGTGTAAACTCATAAGACTAGAGTGTTCTAGTCTGGATAAGAGCCTGTAGAATGGACTGCTGAAGGGGGCATTATGAATTGTGTAGGATGCTAATAATCTAATATTCAAATTCTACTACTATGGATTTTTTCCTCTAGATGAGGTTTTACTATTAGATGAGAAGAACCAAAGAAAGAAGAAAAGTCATTGGCAAAGAGTGTATGTGTGTATTGAGGGGTAGAGGGAAGGTTGTAACAGAGAGAGGCTGAGAAGTCCAAGAATAGGCTTCACCAACAATTCAAGAATAATGGAAAAGAAGAGTAATATTATGCTACCTTGCTTTGTTAGTTCTGCAGAAATGAGGAAAAATTGAGATTTTCCTTTATAGGTTCCTGCCTTCCTACCTTCCTGTGCTATACTCTTTCATGCTGATCTTCTTTGTTGCTTATTATTATTTATTGTGCACATAGAACTATGCTAGTGTAAATACGTATATATAAGCTATAAGTTACCTCCTAAAATGAGCAAGAGCCAATTGTTAAAACATTAAGAAATTTTGCAAGGTGGTTGTTAAACTACTGGTAGCTTGAAATTGTCCATGAAAGATTATTGATACCACTGAAATAATCAAACACACACACACACACACACACACACACACACACACATCACTAGTCTTTCTTTCCTTTACTTTTTGGAGAGCCAGTGCACTAGCACACCACATGTATATGTACACATGCGAGAGTGAGAGTATAATGACGGAAGCAGAGCACATAGGAGCTTCAAAAGTTCACAGAAGATGCATATTATGGAAAAATTATGTATAAATCACAAATTTTCCACCAAATAAACTAGAAATAATTTATTATAACATGTCTGCATAGGATCTGGCTTCAGGCACTAAGAAAGACAAGACATGTTTGAAAAGAGCCCCTATTAGAGCAACATGAATTCTGCTAAAATTGAAGCAAGAACAAACATCAAATTTATGGTGAAGCTTAGATGGAAATATGGTGAAATCACTGATGATTTATAAAAAGTTTATGGGGTCAAATTGCTTCAAATAAAATAGCAATTTACAAATGAATAATCTGTTTTGAGAAGGGCCATGATGATGTTCAAGACGAAGCCTGCAGAGGCAACCCATCCACACTAATTTGTTAGGAAAAAGTTTACCTTGTTTGTGCCCTAATTAAAGAAAACTGATGATTAATAGCACAAAGAGTAGCCAATGCCACAGGCACCTCAACTGGTTCAGCTCACACAATTTTGACTAAAAAATTAAAGTCGAGCAAAGTTTCCATTTGGTTACTAGCCAAACCATTGCACTCAGATCAAATTCAGACAAAAGCAGAGTTTTCAATAGAAATTTTACACAAGTGAGATAAATATCCTGAAGTATTTCTTTGAAGAATTATAACAAAAACTAAAACATAGCTTCACCAGTATAATCCTGAAGACAAAGCACAATCAAGCAATGTCAACCAAGAGGTGAAAGCAAAAGTGAACTGATCAAGATCAAAGCTCATAATGATAGCATGTTGGAAAGGTTAATGGATTTTACTTGTTGACTTTCTGGAGGGCTCAAGCATGTTAACATCTGCTTATTATGATAGTATTTGGAGAAAGCTGGCTAAATCTTTAGAAGAAAAAAAGGCAAGAAAGTTTCAACAGAGATTTTCTCCACCATGACAAAGTTTCTGTTCATTTTTCTCATCAAATAAGAACAATTTTGTGAGAAGTTTTTTTTTGAAAATCATTAGGCACCCACCTTATATTCCTGATTTGGCTACATCTGACTTACTTTTCTTTCCTAATCTTAAAAATCTATTGTAGATGGCGCCCATTTTTTTTAGGTCATAATGTAAAATGACTACAATGGCTTAAATTCCTGAGACTCTCTGTTCTTTAGAGGTGGATTAAATGGCTGGCTTCATTGCTTACAAAAATGTCTGGAACCTAATGGAGCTTATGTTGAAAAAAGAAAGTTTATATATTTTATTTTTATCCTTTGATTCATTTTTTCTTGAATTTTTTTAACTTTCCTCATATTACCTTTACACTTGAATAGTTACAACCTAGCAGGTAAACTAAATTGAGATTAAGAATAACTATAGTGTAGACTGGGCATGGTGGCTCACACCTATAATCCCAGCACTTTGTGAGGCCGAGGTGGGTGGATCACAAGGTCAAGAGATTGAGACCACCCTGGCCAACATGGTAAAACACCATCTCTACTAAAATACGAAACTTAGCTGAGCGTGGTGGCATGCACCTGTAGTCCCAGCTACTCAGGAGGCTAAGGCAGGAGAATTGCTTGAACCTGGGAGGCAGAAGTTGCAGTGAGCCAAGATCATGCCACTGCACTCCACTCTTGCACCTGGTGACAGAGGGAGACTCTATCTCCAAAAAAAAAAAAAAACATGAAAAAGAAGAACTACATTGTAAGGTAACTTCCGTTTAGGGGTAAACTCTGAGTATGGGAATGCACCACAT
Source organism: Cebus imitator (assembly GCF_001604975.1). Classification (NCBI taxonomy): domain Eukaryota; kingdom Metazoa; phylum Chordata; class Mammalia; order Primates; family Cebidae; genus Cebus; species Cebus imitator. The sequence continues at coordinate 255,121 of NW_016107501.1, forward strand.
AGTGAATTTACATTCATTTGGTAAATAGGATATTAGAGAGTAGCTAATATCTGAATTTGACCATTTAAGACTAGTAGGATTTCAGTCTGTGGAGGCTTAAGAAGGAGGGAGCAGTGGGAGCAGTGACTGCCCACTAGGGTAAGAACAAACAAACAGAGTCCCTGAGGCAGAAAAAGAAACTGGTTATTCATTTGGCTGGAACATATAAAATATAAAGGGGATTTATGGTAGGATACAGAGGTAGGTGGAGGGACTTAACTCAATAACTATGTAACAAGGTGATAATATATTATTGGCCAAATCATTCATCTCAAAAAAGAAAAAACAAAGTGGAAATTCATGACTCCACTAGATGGCTGATCCTCCTGGTCACTATTTTCTAAACTTCGGAGTCTATACCTTCAGGTGTAAAACACTGATTACTTGTCTTATAGTATTCCTAAAGAGTTACAAAGAAAATCTTAATTTGGAAAGTAAGTTGCAAGCTTTAAATGCCATGATGTAGAAATAACTATGGCATTTATTGTGCACTCTCTGAGTTCCTTTAACTCTCAAGAAAGAACCATGTGCAAATATTAACAGTGTAGAGAAGACCTGGTTTATGTATTTATTTAAGCTATGTGATAACCTTAAGAAATATTATGGTCACTGAGTTCAAATCTGTACAAAATAAAACAACAATACACGTGTGACACAGTATGTGTGTATTTTTATATTTTGAGGAGTGGGGAAAGATAGGTAATCAGCAGAAATGCTATTATTCAACAATTTAGAAAGAAGAAAAATGTTCATTTTGCAGGGTTTTGTGACTTCAGCTAAGTTTGATGTTTTCCATCTGATGTAACGTTATATGGATTTATACAGACAGCCCAATTAGATTAAGTGGTAGGTGAACTGGTAAATACCGTTAAATGAGGAAAGGCCTAATGCATGAAATCAGCTTTAATCTTAGCATTGAAAGCTGGAAGTGATGTAGTTTGGTAGACAGAATGTACAAAGAATTAACTGTTGATAAAGTCATGTAGGAATGATATTCCTTGAAGTGAAATATAGTTTGGAAGATAGGATGTGCAAAGAATTAACTGTTGATACAGTCAGTGATGTAGAAATGACATTCCTTAAAGTGAAGTGACTCTCATTGACTCAAACTGGTTTTGGCAAAGAGTTGAAACTTCTTCTAATTTATATAGTGCCATTACGGAACTAGGCTAGAGCCCAGTATAAAAAGGCCCTCATAAATGTGCAAAGATCATCTACTAAACTTAATTTTGGATGTCTTCATTGGAATAGACTTGTGGGTGTGCTTACTGAGGGCAGGAATAGGCAAAAAGATAATTGCTCAAAGAACAGGCTCTGAAATAGACTCTGGTTTCAATACGTGACTGGCTATTATCAGCCAAGACTTTGGAAGAGTGATTTAACATATTTGTACATTAAATTTCTCATGTAGAATAAGAAGAATGGTATCTACCAAAGTAGGGACATCTTAAAGATTCAATGAGAATATACAACACACAGTAAGTGCTATTCTGCAAATGTTTACTGAGGTCCTCTTAGGTTTCAAGTGCATCTTAGACACTTGGAACATATATATGAATTAAAATAGATCTGTACCCTAGTGGATCTTGTATTATATCACATTTTAGTTAATATTGTTATATTGTCATTATTTCTATTGCTATCTTTCTTTTTATAAAACCTACACAGTGGCCAATTAGTAGGTGCTCAAAAAATTTGCTTGAATGAAGATTCAACTAGAGCTGTGTTGTGATAGATAAGCAGCTCCTGTTATGAACAGAATTAAGGGTAAATGCTTTGCAAAGTTAGAAAATTCTACAAAAGAGACTAAACACAGGCAGAGTAGAGTCCTTCACTGTGAAATACATGAGAAGAATCGGTTAGAATGAAAATTCTAGTTGTTGCTGTAGGCAAATCCTATCTTCAAATTTTTCTTTTCTTAATGGTAAAAATTTGACTAAAGGAAATTTTACATTGTGTATAAATAATTGTAGAAATATGTTGCTCGTTAAGCTTTATTGGTCTTTGAAATTTATCCAAACCATTAAAGAGGCAGAGTTAGGAATTCCAATATCTGATACAGTAACAAACGAGACACTGGTTTATTTTTCACTAAACCACAACTGATAGAAGTAGCTAAATAGATGAAACCCTAAATTTAAAAATATATTAGTATTAGTCATGTCAAAGCAGATATTTCAGGATGAATTAAGAAACTGTAGTTCACAGAGTTAAGTATGTCTAATACTATTAGACAAGAGAGAGAAGCACTGCTTAACGGATCAATTCCATTAAGAAAAAAAAAAAAGCAAAAATTGCAAGTGATTTCACTTTATAAAGATAACTATAAAAGTCAGTTACCTGCCCACTGAAGTTCTTTTCTCCTCTTCAAATGCCATTTCTGTTCTGTCAGCATTGTCAGTATATGCAGCTACTGTACTGTGGAACGTAATTATATTATATGGCAGATAAAACAAGGGGGTATGCATCAGATTATAAATAACTTAATTTTGCAAAAGAATTTTACATCTTAATCTGCTGGACTATCACTTTCACTTAGGCTCTGAAACCAAATTATGTTATTGTGTTCTGTGATATAATTTAATAACTAACCCATAAGGAAATGTCAGGTCGAATTTGCAGCAATCTAGGGGCCATTAAGCCAGATGGAAGGTCATTCTGTTTGAGGATTGTAAATGAACCTGTCCAACAAAGTTTTGGTTAGGAACAGCCAAGGACTCATTATGTAGTCAATTTATCCAACTGCTTGCAAGAACCACGCCAACGTCAAGGCTGTTCTGTCCTTTGAAGTTTGAAATGAATTTGAACATACAGGGATTTTTACTTTCATCAAGCCAGAAAGAAAATTGCTTTTGTAAAAAGCAGTCATTTCCATATATTGCTTAGAACATTAGAATAAAAAATAAATGTATTGTTGAAATATCACTTGAGAAATTTTTATTTTTTTCTTATTCATTTTCCTCTTTCCCTTCTAAAGTCTGCCTTTCCTTGGTAGTAAAAGACACACACACACACACACACACACACACGCACACACGCACACACACACACACACATTAATAAAAAATAAACCACTCAAAGAAGTTAACAGAAATCTACAAAGAAATCTAAGCTTCTGAAAATCAAAATACTCACTTAAAATAATAATAATGTCTTCATTTAATGTTTGGTTTACAATGAAGTTAACAACTTTTGATTATCCATACTATTGTGAATACTCCAAAGCAGATAATTAAATGTCAGCTTTTATTTAGTTTTTTAAAAATGCATTTTGAATAACTGGATGCTTCTAATGATGTTTAAGTTATTTTCTAGAGCAGAGAATCAAAACTGGTTGTTCTAGTAAAACATCATTTTACAATTAGTATATTTTCATTTTAGAAAATATCAGATAGTTAACACGTTTATTCATAATCCCATTCCTATGATAAATTTTGACATTTCTATCTACTTATGTCTTTCAAAGCATACTTTACTAATTTGAATTTACTGACTTGTGTTTACTGACCATATACAAAACCAATCCTCATTATTGCAGATTCTATATTTGTGAATTTTCCTACTTGCTAAAATTTATTTGTAATGTCAAAATCAATACTAGCAGCACTTTTGCAGTCATTTGTGGCCATGCACAGGAGCAGTGAAACATTTGAGTCAGCTATTGGGCAAGTTCCAGTGAAGGAAAAACAAAGCCCTCTTGTCTCAGCTCTCATATAAAGAGGACAAGAGGATGGAGAAGGTCAAGGGTTGTGCAGTGTAGTGGACAGAGCTCTGGTCTGGGACCAGTTGGTCAGCGTTTATATCCCCACTCTGGCATCTGTTGGAGGCATGGCTTTATGCAAGTCACTTCACACTTTTGAATCTTGTTTTCTCCTTTGTAAAATAAAGACAATAAACTATTACAGGTTTTTTTTTTTGACACAGAGTTTCGCTGCTCCTCTTGCCCAGGCTGGAGTGAAATAGTGCAATCTCGGCTCACTGCAACCTCCACCTCCAGGGTTCAAGTGATTCTCCTGCCTCAGCCTCCCAAGTAGCTGGGATTATAAGCATGTACCACCATGCCTGGCTAATTTTGTATTTTTAGTAGAGGCGGGGTGTCATCATGTTGGCCTACCTGGTCTCGAACTCCTGACCTCAAGTGATCCACCCACCTTCGTGTCCCAAAGTGCTGGGATTACAGGCATGAGCCACCGTGCCCAGCCAGGATTTATTGTTTTTAAGATTAAAGATTATAATCTATGAGAGATGAGTGTGTATACATACACACATGTGTGTGTGTGTGTGTGTGTATATATATATATATATATAAATGCAGATATATATACATACAATATCTCCTAGGAACAAAAATGTAATGTTCACAGTGGCTTTATAGAAGTACCATGAATAATGAAGATCAACTGTATACATGTATAATACATATGTGTGTGTATAATACATACACACATATATATGTATATATATATAGCCAATCTAAATTGTGATAAATATCCATATGCTTAAATTACTGTGTTTTTAAACTCAATTTGAAGAAGCAAACATTTTACTCTTCTGGATATATCATAATTATTTAGCAGGTTAGATGATGTATCATAGTGTTTTTCTGTTTCCAAATTTATGAACACTGTTTTTAGTAATATTTTCCCTGCAGGTAAGGAAGAAGGTAACATGACTCTTCTTTTGGTATGGCACCAGAGTTCAACTGGAGTCCAGTGTAATGCAAGAACCTTGGAATTTTACCTAGAACGCCCGTGTGTGTGTGTGTGTGTATGTGTGTGTGTGTGTGTGTGTCTGTGCACGCGCATGTCTGTGCTTGTATCAGACAGGCGGAAAAAACGAGAAATGTAGAGGCTTTCCAATCTGGTCTAAGAAGAGCAGCAAGGATGAATGAGCGAAGCTTCTCCCTACTTTGGGAATTTAGAGCTCTGCTGCAAATTAGCTAATAAGGATCTTTACTACGATATACTTATTCATACAGCTGTAAGTGGTAGGTCTTAGAAAATCAACTAGAGTTAATGCTTGCACAGGACACAGGCCAGTCAGTTCATAGTCTCAGAACCTAAAACAGCACTTACGAAGTAGAGGCACATCAGCTAGATGCCCTAGTAAAAGGAAAGCCAATATTGTATCATAGTCCAAAACGATAAACGACCAGTTAGTGCTGGGTTCTGGTTCCAATTCTGAAAATAGCTAATTGGCTGGAGTTGAGCTGAATTACTGAATATGTGGATTTAATGTTCACTTTAGAGATTCCCTTTATGTTATTTTTTAAAAGTATGTGTCTTTGTAAAGTGTGATATAATGCACTTCTTTAATCAAAAAGGGCTTAAAACAAAATTTATTTCAATGTGAGTTAGTCAACTATTTTATCTTATATTCTTATTTCATTTGTCCCTTACACCATGAAACAAGGAGCAGTATCTTGATGCCAAAGCAGTTAAGGTTAACATGCCCTCTTATTATACAGCTTGCTACCTTTTATATTCTGGTTCCCATAAAAGCCATTTGAGAGAGGTCACTAAATCGTCCTGGATCAAATACTTCCTGCAGAGTCTGAACAGTGGAGTTAAATAAAATAAGATAATTAATAGATTGATAATGTCACAAGGACCTTGAAAGCATGGTTTGTAGTTATCATGCCTGCAGAAAATGGAGATAGAAGTATATAATCAAATTACCCATTTAGTTCTAATATGTTATAGTGTTCAATACATAAATTGACAATTTCCTCCTAAATTATGAAATAAAATAATAAACCTGCACTATTAAAATGTAAACAATAACTGAACATAACTATCTTTCTGATTAATAGATAGTATTTTGTAATAGAAACAAGCAATGTGTTAAATATATGTTGAAACTTAGATAAATTCCATCTAGGATTTGAAAATATGATATTGAAAGATGCATTTATTAAAAAAATAGTTGATGAACGATAAAAACACATGGACACAGGGAGGGGAGCATCACACACTGGGGTCTGTTGGGGGGAAATGGGGGAGGGATGGGGGGTGGGGAGGTGGGGAGACACAGCAAGGGGAGAAATGCCAGATATAGGTGATGGGGAGGAAGGCAACAAATCACACTGCCATGTGTGTACCTATGCAACAATCTTGCATGTTCTTCACATGTACCCCAAAACCTAAAATGCAATAAAAAAAAATTAAATTAAATTAAAAAAAATAGTTGATGAGTTAACAGGCTGTATGTTGTTGTTGTTAATGCCATTGCCTTTGCTATATATATTAAACAAAGATGCCTCTTGACTAGAAATCTTTCTTAATGATGTTTATATTAGGGTTTGATCGGAGAAGCAGAATCAGTAGGATGGATATATCTATCTATCTCTGCATGTTTATCCAAACATATACATTTTGAGGTAAACATGTGGGGAGATATATATATATATACACACACACACACACATATATATATATATGTGAACAAATCTGAAATCTTTAGAGCATACTGCCAAGAAGGGAAATTACAGTGGGATGAAATCCCAATCTATAATTTGTTGTTTACAGGCAGTGTCCTGTGAACTCAGAGAAGGCCTAAACCCTCTTTCAAAGACTGTACAACTGATGAGCTTATAGTTAATTGATCAAATACTTTAATCATATCTGCAAAATCTCTTCAAATTCACAACCAGTTTATTAGGAGAAGGTATATGCATGCTACAAATTTACTGCTTCCTTCCAAAATCCAACTTTTGCAAGAGAACATCCCTTGAAACTCAACTTAACTGGAAAATTCCTAGAAAGGGAACTCTGGAAACTATAGTACAGAAGAGCAAATTTGACACATGAAAAGCCACCACAGTTCACCTCTTCTCAACTTGGCATTCATATACATATCTTAAAACCTCACTGATCTCCAAATAGAGACAGTAACAGAGTCATGCTTCTACATAATATAACTACCTCATGTTTAATCAAAAATAAGCTAAACTGTTCTCTAGAAAAGTATAGGAAGTCTTCGAGTGATTATTACTCTTCTCCTTTGATATCCTGTAAATTAAATACTGATCTAAATAATAAGAAAATCAGAGAGGAGAAAGAACAACAATATTTGGTATACATATAAACATTTGTGTCAAAAAAAATACTCATGAGTATTACAGTCCTTTTTTCTGAAACTGGTCACATGGATGCACCTTATAAATAACTATCTTCTTTCAATCGATTTCATATTTCCTTCACACTCAGCACACACCTCAGCTGGTTGTGGTTCTTTGCCCAGAGAGGTGACTCAAACACTCATTCCTGAAGGGTCTGAGTCATTAGTACTGCTGAACATGCAGGAGAATGAAGAGCACTCACATTCCTTTCCTCGGGAGATACACTTCCCTTACAAATATTTAGTCACTATATAACCTGTAGTGATAATCTGCATATTTATTTATTTTCATATAAATAAAAACTTACACCATGTTTATACTATTGTCCGAGAATAAATACTGGAAGCAATTAAGCTAATTATGTTTCCTAATATCCAGTTTTATTTCTTATCACAAACTTAAAACATGACCTAGTATATAAATAAGAGTTATCATTAATTCTACCATGTAGTATACAGTATAATTTAGTATATAAACTATTATCATTTAGCATATTGCCTCCTAATTTTTGTAGGAACTTTTATATATGTATTTTTTTCATAACTAAAACCACGTTAAGTATAAATGTCTTATATACTAATTTTTCTCATATGAATTACTAACGGGGTCATATGAAATTAACATTTGGCCACATACCAAAATTCTAAATAATTTTTACAGATTAACTTGTTGCTCTCTATAAAGTCAATGAGGTTAAGTAAGACATATGATAGAAAAAAATGACCAGAAAAGCACAGTCTTTATTCCTACAAGGCTATTGGCCTCAAGACCATATGAACTCATCTGAGCCAGGTAGAGATTACCCTTTGCCAAGCTAATGATAACCTCAGCCTAGAGCAGTGGTCAGTCAGACAAGACAAGTTATAAAAAATGTACCACAGTATATGTATATTTATTAACATGTACTTTAAAGATATACTATTGTACAGATATATTAAAAATGCTAAAGTATTTAATAATATAAATTTAGATATAACAATGAAATACTATTTAAAAACTTTTATCTCTACAAAAATTTTTTCTTATTATACTTTACGTTCCGGGGTACAAGTACAGAACGTGCATGTTTGCTACATCGTTATACACTTGCCATTGTGGTCTGCTGCATCCAACACATGTCATCTACATTAGGTATTTCTCTCAGTGCTATCCCTCCCCTACCTCCCCACTCCCTGAAAGGCCCCGATGTGTGATGTTCCCCTCCCTGTGTCCATGTGTTCCATTGTTCAACTCCCACTAATGAGTGAAAACATGCAGTGTCTGCTCTTCTGTTCTTGTGTCAGTTTGCTGAGAATGATGGTTTCCACCTTGATCCGTGTCCCTGCAAAGGACATGAACTCATCCTTTTATATGGCTGCATAGTATTCCATGGTATGTATGTGCCACATTTTCTTTATCCAGTCTATCATTGATTGACATTTGGGTTGGTTCCAAGTCTTTACTATTGTGCACAGTGCTGCAATCAACATATGTGTGCATGTGTCTTTGTAATTTATAATCATTTGAGTATATACCCAGTGACGGGATTGCTAGGTCAAATGGTATTTCTAGTTCTAGAGCCTTGAGGATTTGCCACACTGTCTTCCACAATGGTTGCACTAATTTACACTCCCATCAACAGAGTAAAACTGTTCCTATTTCTCCACATTCTCTGCAGCAACTGTTGTCTACTGATTTTTTAATGATCGCCATTCTAACTGGCATGGGATGGTATCTCATTGTGGTTTTGATTTGCATTTCTCTAAAGACTAGTATATTATAAATTACAATAGTACCATTAAATAACAATTAAATTATTGTTTCAATATTTTGTGATATAGCAATCTATTTCTAAGTTGCTTATTTAACTACATTTTTTTAATGGCTATCATAGCCAAAATAGATATTTTACAAAGAAATAAGGAAGGCTTGCATCACTGGGTGCATTTCTAAATCATGACACTCACTACTCAAACCCATGTCTACTTATTGAATGTACAGGGAAATTGTACAATTTTTAAAAAAATATTAATTGGTTGTGCTTTTAAATAAATCTGAAGGTGTCACGTTTTTATACATGGAATGAAGAGGTTCATGACTCCATAAAATTATCTATTTTAAAGAATACTAAAATTTCAAAAATCTTATTTTCTATTTTTAATGTGCAGATATGAGTATATAAGGCTAGTCTATTAGTTTGAGCAGCAAATCATATAAGGGCAGGAGAACATCAAAATGCTAGTCTTCAAAATGTACAACGCATCATGTGATATTCTTTCAAAAATAATTACTCCATGCTTACTATTAAAATATTGCCTTTATCTTAAATGGGCAGACTGATAGTTTCTTTATCTGTTAGGTGGCTAGCATATTACTGGCAGTGCTTGTCATCAGAGAAAAGTAAATTTGAAATACTTGATTTTTGTATCTTCTTAAATTCAGCCACTCTTTTAAGATCTCTGCTGTTTGAATAGCCTTTACACATTGATCCATGTGCCACAATTTTGATAATTATGTTGAATTTTATAATACACTTATTTTAAAAGTTGACTACATTTAAAGTAGCTTATTTTGATCAAATAACTCAAACTAATGATAGTTGGTAGCACTTTATATTTCTGACTTAAAACCTCTGCTATAGAAGTTTTCCTGGGCATGACAGGATGAATGAATTCAATTGAAGTGCTAAATCTGTGGCATATCACAATGGTTTTCTTTTATTTTTAGCCATGTAAAAGAAGCTACTGTACAGTTCTACTACTGTCTTCATTAAATAAGTTATTTCTTAGTACTATCACTAATTATTTCTTAATACTATCTTCCTTTGAATGCCCATAGTTTATGTATGTTATAATTGAAAAAAATTATAATATCTAGCATAATTCAAAGCATGTAGAAGCTTCCTTACTTTGATCCTGCTGTACTGCAAACCTTTCACCCTACATAGTTCGTTGTAACACCTGTTTCTTTAAATCTTCAGCAATAAGGCTTCTACCTCTTTCAACATTATTTACTGACAAAGAACACATTACAATATACCACCATATTGTTTTCCATACATTATTTTAGCCATTTTGACCATACAAAGATGAATGAATATTTCTCACATGGCATGTGGCTTTAGCCTTTTGCTTTCATGAACCCTTATGAAGGCTTTTAAACACTTATTCAGCTTCAATGTTATTTATAAAGTACTTGATTAAACTTTAAATGACTTAAAACATTAGCGAAAACATTAAAGAAGTTTCACTTTGTGAATGCTTGGCAGGGCAATCCAATACAGATAACACTAATGTACAATTTGATATTTTACTTATTTCTTTTAAAGTGTGGTTACTTATCACTGCTTTGTTAACTGTTAATAAACATATTTTTTTTCTGTTGTTTTTACTAAGATTACAAACTTTATATCATATTCCTTGAAAACATTATTTTTAATAAAGGGACAATGTTCATTTTAGTCAATATATCATTATTTACTTTGCCATTTTAAAGATTTTTTAAAACATTTAAATATCTTATTTTTAACAACAAAAAAGAAACATAATAATATTGGAATAAAAGTCTCATACTTAAATTTTAGTGCAATATTTTTTACTGTATCTTTAGGATAAAGGCAAGATTTCTGTAGAGTTATGGATAGTCTTGTCAAATTATATCCCAGACATTCCAATTTGTATTTTCCCTAATAATGAATAAATGGAGTGTTTTGTCTAATGTTTTCTAATAATATATATTTATTATTTAAAAAACATTTACTAACTTAATGTTTGAAAATGATATTTCATGGTTAAAATTTTTATTCATTTGGTTATTAGTGGGGTTGATTTTTTTGTATTATTTTCCTTTTGCTTTGACTATTCTTTTCTTAGAATCTTTATTTTTAATATATTTGTTTTAATTATTTGTACAGTAAGGCTATTGCCATATTTGTCACGTACAGTTCTCCTAAGCTTTTGTCTTTTTCCTTTTGGATATTTTTAATTAAGAGAAGTTTTTTCTTTTTATTAACTCAAATGCAACAATTTATATTTTTTTGTATGAGGAGATAAGACTCATTGGCTTTATTATGAAATTAAAATTACTCTTTTATACTGTTAAAAAGTAAAAACATAGAAAGAAATGACCAAAACTATTAGCAATTTGACATATCCTTGAGTATATTTTCTATGCAATATTTATCCATTTGAAAGTATAATGTATTAATAATTTCATATCCTATCCCATTCACAAAATAGTATGACCACATCCTGTCTGTAAGGAGTTTTTGAACCTCTTTGTTTATATCATGAAGAGACAGTATAATTTATAAAACAAATCATCGTACAAAGTTGTGAATTTTAAAGAAAAATATACAGTAGACGCATATTTGGATATGCATTTGTTACATATCAGACTACTGTTTAAAATTTACAAATTACATGTTTGTGTCTCAAGATATAAAAAATAATTTTTAATGATTAAAAATAGGAAAATTAAAGTTTTTCTTCTATTAAAATTTATTGCTATGATAAATTGGCCTACTGACTTTTAAGGACTAACAATATTTGTAAATTAAATTGTGTTGGACTTAGTTGGATGGATTTTTTATTGTTGTTTTAAATTATCCTTTTCAAACAGATCACACGCTTTAACCACTTAATCGTGAGTCATTCAAATAAAAGAGTTTTCTCTTTCCTCTTCCATCTTTACATTCCAATTTGTATGGTATATGAAAAGTAACAGGAAAACTTAATTTAATTCAGTTCTAATTTTAATCCTAATATTATTGAGTTGCAAATTCAGTGACATAAATTATTTTCCATACCTCAGCCTGACTGCATCTTTGTCATCTTGACAAATCATTAAGTTTAAAATGTAAAGCAAGTAACCTCCTATGACAACTTTCTTTCCATCTACACGTATGTCATATTCAAACACTACCTCTGAAATACTAAAATTTTGAGTAACTGTTGTTTCAAACACTTTCTAATTATTGCTTCATGTTACAGTTGTCTGTAACGGTACAAAAAAAAAATCCCATAGCAGTTCTTAAAATTCTACAGCACTTAAGCTTATATTATGTCTAGATTCTAGATCTGTGCTTTCCAAAGGTCATCACTCAGTACATGTGGCTACTAAGCATTGAAATGATACTAGTTCACACTAAGATATACTGTAAGTCTAAAATACATGTCTGTTTCTTTCCACTTTTTTGAAATATGGCTACTAAAACTTTTAAAATTACATATGTGGTTCATATTATATTTTTATTGGATGACACTGCTAGAGATGAAAAATTTCTTTGACAATTGCTCCTAACAAACATGTTTATCTTAGTTTTTAAAGTGTTCAATTCTGTCTAGGAGATTAAATTAAATCCTGATTATACATACAGTTTAAATATTCATGCTATGAATCTTTCTTTCCAGTTTTCTGATTTTTCAATACAGAATAAAAGGTTGAAGGCTGATGTAAAGTACAAAAAGCATGGTGAATTTTTACTGGATGAGCTAATTAATAAATTAGGTTTCTTTGTCAATAGACACAACCTGAAGCAGCACCCTGGAAGTCAGGTGTTAGAGTCCTCATATTTTAACAAAAATTGAAGGCAAAGACCAATCACAGAAATATCTGAGGAAGCTGCTGACTCTAGATCCATGTATTTATTTCTCAAAGCAGCAATAAAGTCCTAGTTGACAATTTTCCCTGGAAGTTTCTGACAAATAGCACACACTGTTGTTTACATTTTTGTCATTTAACATCTCACTTAAATTACACAGGTGCACCTAAATGTGTTCATTTGATCACAGTAATTCTACTGCCACTAACATCTGTAAGTAACTCAGTATGAGAAACAAGCTAATACTAAATTTATTATTCTTCTCCATGGCTAATGTACTTAAATAAAGCTATAGTGATTGGTAGTTACAGTTAATATCACATTTCAGTCTTGGAAGGAACAAGAGCTGTACAATGTTTTTTAAGTGGCTTCCTTTTAGTTTTTATTAATTTTGTTCAGTTCTTTTTCTCTCTATATCTTTGTATTTTTTTTTTCACTAAGGGCATTCCTAAATAGTTACATTCAGTGGTTATGCATCTACTTTCTTTTTCATTTTTTTACAACATGCCAACAGATGTCATATAATTTATGTTTTAAAATCATTGGCAATGATATCCTTTCATACCCACATTAAACAATCGACAATGAGAAAAGAGTTATGACACTAAATTTTTAAAACCATTGTGGGGAAAATACATAAAACCATTAATCAAGAACCCCATACCCTCATGTCTTCTGCTTATATCTATATATTAATATATAAAAATACTAGGGCATTTTAGCACTGTGAAATTAAAAAAACACCACCATAAACAGGTGTTTCTAAGCCGTAAATTCATGAAACAGCAGTTACTAAAACACTGAAACAAAATCATATATGAGAATTTTTACCCACAGAGATATAGCACCTCAAGGCAAGATGGAATATAGGAAGGAAGGAAGGAAGGAAGACAGGGAGGGAGGGAGGAGTGGGAGACACCTGAAGCTGTGATCGCCATGTGTATTTACTGGATTCACTGCTATGTTTAACCCTCACAAAATCTCACTATTTTCATTTTACATGCAGGAAGAGTAAAGCTAACAAAGGTGAAGTAACTGGACTATGTTTACATGGCTAGCAGTATAAAGACTTGGCTACCAGGCATTCAAGTATTGCTCTTTTGTGGTCTGTTATCAAGGTGGCAGTTTGAGAACCAATCCTAAAACAAACACATGTATTAGAAAAATGATATGCTGAAGCAGGAAGACCCCCAATGATCAAGCCACCAAACTATAACTGGTTAAAAGCATTGCTGAAAAGAACATGAGAAAAAGATAGGCATCTGTAATATTAATTACAGATCAGGTAGTTTATATGTTCTTCTAAATGTCATTTATTTCATCCTCCTAAAAATCCTGTGACATTCACATTATCATCAATTTATTTATGCTCCTAAAATTTGAATAGTTTACTTAAATTCAAACAAGTGGTAAATGTTAAAGCAAGGAATTTCTGACTCTAAAATTAGTTGCACAAACAACTATGCTATGCTGATTCCAAACTGGCTAGTTATTATCACAAAAAATAACAAGAACAAACCCAAAGAATTAAAGAGAGGTGAAGTATTTCTTGACTGCCTTAGTCTAGAAATTCTAAGAAAAAAACTACATGTATGGAAGTGGAAACTGTAAAAATTATTAAGACGTATTTCCTGAAAAACAAACACTGAAGCAGGGTTTAACTACTGATTATATTTAGGACAGGTTCACTCCCAGGGCAGCAAAAATTAAGAAAAGTAGGAAAGGTGTGGAAAATAGCAAACAAAGTCAGGAGCTATATTGCCATACTAGTCAATGTTTTCCAGTGAGCCACAAGAGATGCAGTCAAAACAATTCCTTAAGGAGTATGCCAGGAGGAGTAACCAGAAATTTATCTACATGGATCTCACTCGTTCTGCCCCTGCTCCTCCACCCTTTTTAAAAGTTTTTCCTACAAACTTTGAAAATTATTCTGCCTTTTAGAGCTTGCTCGTCCACTGCAGCATTTCACTAGAGTCCAGAAGTGGCAGAAAGAGAGACAGAGACTTTGAAAAGTGATTGGCTGAGCTTACAACGTGTGCAGTTGGTTGGCTGTGGCTGCAATGGAGTCAGGGCAAGTTGTTGAAGATTGAGTAGCAGTTGAGACTGAGAAAACTTGAGAAGTAGGACAAGTGACCTGACACGTGATGTGTCTGAGAAAATTAAACAGGGTCAGATGCAGTGGCTCAGGCCGGTAATCCCAGCATTTTGGAAAGCAGAGGCGGGTGGATCACTTGAGGTCAGGAGGTCGAGCCCATCATGACCAATATGGCGAAACCCTGTCTCTACTAAAAATACAAAACTTAGCTGGGTGTGGTGGGGCACACCTGTAATCCCAGCTACTTGGGAGGCTGAGAAAAGAAAATAGCATGAACCTGTGAGGTAGAGGTTGCGGTGAGTGGAGGTTGCACCGCTGCACTCCAGCCTAGGCAACAGAGCAAGATTCCATCTCAANAAAAAAAAAAAAAAAAAAAGGAAAGAAAAGAAAATTAGAAAATTAAACAGGAAGATGGAAGGGTAAAGAAGAGAGAAATTAAAATAAGGGAAAGGCATAAAAATAATGGAAATTATAAAGCCAGGGATAACACAATCATCATTGTATTCTGTTTTATAAAATTAATCTTCATTGTGAGATTATTGTAGATTCACATGTAGCTGTATCATTAGTGTCTATTTTGCATAACATGCAGCTCTTTTGTCTGGTGTTTAAATATTTAGGATTGTAATGTCTTTTTAGGGGACTGATCATTTTATCAATATATACTGTTTTTCTGTGTATCCAATAAATTTATTTCCTCAGAAGTCTACTTTATCTGATATTAAAATAGGCACTTCTCTTTTCTTTGGATTAATGATTGTGCGATATATCTTTTACCATCCTTTAACTCTCAATCTACCTATATTGTTTTATTTGGATACATTTTTAAAACTAATCTGCCAATCTCTGTCTTTTAATTGATGGGATTAGACAATCTCCATGTACATTAATTGTTGATATGGTATGTCTGCGTCTACAATTTTAACTTTTGCTTTCTGTTTTGCTCTTTTTCCTCTTTGTTTCTAAGTTTTCTTTTCCTGCCTTCCTGTGAGCTTCTTAAAATAATTTTATAATTACATTTTTATTTACCTATAGTTTTTTATCATTACCTTTTTAAATTTTTTTAACTGACAAGTAAAAATGTATATATTATGTATAATGAGAGGTTTTGAAATATGTATACATTACGGAATGATTCAATTTATATACTAATTAACATACATATTGTCTCATCTTTTTTTGTGGTGAGAATACTTAAAATCTACTCTCTTGGTAATTTTCAAGTATACAATCCATCATTATTAACTATAGTTGCCACGTTGCATAATAGATCTCTTGCTGAAATTTTGTATTCTTTGAACAATATCTGCACAATTCATCTCCTCCCTTCAGCTCCTAGCAACCACCATTCTACTCTGTTTTTATTAGTTGAATTTTTTTTTTTGATTTTGCATAAAAGTGAGATCATGTGGTATTTGTCTTTTCATGCCTGGCATTTTTCACTTAATATAATGTTCTCCAAGTACAACCATGTTGCTTCAAATGACAGGATTTTTTTTTTTAGGCTAAATAACATTCTATTGTGTATTTGAATATGTGATGGTGCTGTAACTATTACATTTACATATTATATCTCCCTAACTTATCATAGTCTACTGGTGCTGTTGTTTCACCATTTCGAGTAAATTGTAGAAACGGTACCTCCATTTTCTTCCTTCTATCCACCTTCTTTTATAATATAATCATCTTAAATGTTTCCTTTATATAAAGAACCACATTAAACTGTGATAACTGTCACTTTTATGAAGCAGAGCATTAGAAACTTTAGAGAAAATTGTATTATATTTATCATATTTTTATCTTTTCTTCTATTTGGTCCTTCCTGATGTTCCATGAATCTTTCTTTTATTATATCCTTTCCGTTTAGAAAAAATTTTCTAGCCATTTTTTAGGTATTTTGGCAACAAGTTATATTACTCTTCCTTCATCTGAGATTATAATGATGTTCCTTCATTACAGAAGCATATTTTCAGTGGATATATTCTTCAGAAGGATATAGGAATCTGACCTAACAGTTATTCTCTTTTAGCACTTGAAAAATATTGTGCCATTATCTTCTGGACATTGTAGTTAATATTTACTGCCTTTAAAATTGTTTTTCATTCTATATATAATACTTTGCTTCTCATTTCTTTTAAGATGTTTGTCATTTTTGCCTTTAGGTTTGAGAAGTTTATGATGTGTCTTGGAGGAAAATTCTATGAGTTCAGTCCGTTTAGGGTTTGCATAGCTGTAAGGTTTACGTTTTTGCCAAATTGGCCAAATCTAATATTTTCTGTTCAACACTCTTTCTCTTCTCCTTGTGAAACTCCAATTATACGAAGTTAGATTTATTTTTAATAAATCCACAGGTCCCTGAGACTCTGCTCTTTTTTTCCAAGCTAATTTTTCAGTATTACTCATATTGGCAATGTTTTGTTGCTCTATCTTCAAGCTGATACATTCTTCTTTCTGATATCTGCATTCAGATATTGAGCCCATTTATTAATTTTTTTTTAAATTTCACTGTGATTTTTGGTTTTAAATTTTCCATCTGGTTCTCCTTCATATAGTCTGTATTTTTGCTAAGGGTTTTTATGTGAGTGGCTCTGTGTCCCCACCCAAATCTCATCTTCAACTGTAATCTGAATTGTAATCCCCATGTGTTGGGGGAAGAACTTCATGGCAGGTGATTGGATCATGAGGGCAGTTCCCCTATGCTGTTCTCATGATGCTGAGTCAGTTCTCACAAGACGTGATGATTTTATAAGGGGATCTCCCCCCTTCACTCTATACTTCTCTCTCTTGCTGCCTGTGAAGAAGGCCATGTTTCCTTCCAACATGTTTGTAAGTTTCCTGATGCCTCCACAGCCATGCAGAACTGTGAGTCAATCAAACCTCTTCCATTTATAAACTACCCAGTCTTGAGTAGCTCTTTATAGTGGTATGAGAACAGACTGATACCGTTCTCAATTTATTTGTTGATAGTTTTGTTTTTTGTCATTTCTTCAAGTGCATTAGTAATTGTTTCTCAAACATTCTTATAACAGCTAAGTTAAACTCCTTTTCAGAAAAATTCTAATACCTTTGTTATGTTAGTGTTATAATCTACTAAATATTATATTTCTTAATTTAGTTTGGTATCTTTTGAGTTCTTTTCTTAAAATTTGTTATTCTGAGTACTATGCTATGAGATTCTGGATCTTATTTAAGCCTTCTCTTTTAGCTAGCTTCCTCTGACACTGCTCCAGCAAGAGAATGCGGTCGTATAGAAGTATAGGTTCCCCACCTGGCCTCTATTGACATTTGAGGGTGCCTTGTTACCCTCGAGTGAGGATATTAATTCTAGTTCTCTTCCACTAGGCCTTTACTAGTACCTTCCTTTCTGGTGAGAGTAGAAATGTCTCATTATTGTCTACATTTGACCTTCACCGACAGTAGAAGAAAGTTTGAGTGAAAAAAAAAAATGATGGCTTTATTATTACTGGGCAGTGATCAAAGGCCTGACTCTCCTTAAGATCTTCTCCAATACCTCTCTCATGAGGTACAAAAGGGACACCTAATTACTACTGGGAGCCAGTACTGAATAGAAGTCAAGTCTCACTATGTAGCCTCTGTGACGCTGCAGTTCTGGGGGCCTAATTACTGCCCAGTGGGGTTGAAAGTTTCAGTTTCCTTCTATATTTTCTCTGACATTAAACAAGTGGTTAGTGGGGTGGCTCTGAGGGGGAAAGCATTCAAAGCATTTTACTGGACATTGTAAAAATTAAAATCCAGTATCCCTTCTTGGTTCTCAATGGTGTGGGTGGGGGTGGGGGTCTTTTTTTGTGCATGTAATGTTTGCCTGGGGAAAATCAGTTTATTACGGACTGAACGTTTATGTCTTCATAAAATTTATTAGTTGAAGCCATAACCCCCAATGGGTTGATATTCAGAGATAAAGCTCTTTTGAGGTACTTAGCTTAGATTAGGTAATGAGGGTTTGATATAATTTGGTCCTGTGTTCCCACTCAAATTCCAACTCCAGTTGTAATCCCCATGTGTTGAGG
Organism: Cebus imitator; assembly: GCF_001604975.1. Taxonomy (NCBI): domain Eukaryota; kingdom Metazoa; phylum Chordata; class Mammalia; order Primates; family Cebidae; genus Cebus; species Cebus imitator. The sequence goes on from NW_016107501.1 coordinate 273,984, forward strand.
GAAAGACATGATGAGACATGATTGGATTATAGGGGAAGTTTCTGCCATGCTGTTCTCAGGATAGTGAGTTATGAGAGCTGATAATTTAAAAGTTGCAGATCTCCTGCTCTCTCTCTCTCTCTCTCTCTCCTGTTTCCCTATAAGACATGCTTTTCTTTTCCTTCACTTTCTGCCATGATTGTAAATTTCCTGAGGCCTCCACCAGCCATGCAGAATTGTTAGTGAATTAGTCCTGTTTTTTAATAAATTACCCAGTCTCAGGTAATATCTTTATAGCAGTATGAGAATGGACTAACACAGAGAATTGGTACTGAGAGTGGGGTACCTATATAAAGATATCTAACAAAGTATAAGTGAATTTGGAACTGGGTAATAAATAGTCTGGAGGTATCAGAAAAAGACATGAAAGTGTGGGAAAATTTGGAACTTCCTAGAGACTTGTTGAATGGTTTTTGACATTGGTTCTGTTTACGTAATGGGTCACAATTACTGATTTGCATATTTTGAGTTAACCTTGCATCCCAAGGATAAAGCTTACTTGATCTTGGTGGATAAGCTTTTTGATGTGCTGCTGGATTTGGTTTGCCAGATTTTTTTTTTTGAGGATTTTTGCATGAATGTTCAATAAGTATATTGGCCTGAAATTTTCATTTTTTGTTGTGTCTCTGCCAGATTTTGGTATCAGGATGATGCTGGTCTCATAAAATAAGTTAGGGAGGAGTCTCCCTCTTCAATTTTGTGAAATAGTGTCAGTAGGAATGGAATTATCTCTTCTTAATCTGGTTGAATTAAGCTTTGAATTTTTCCAGTCAGGGCTTTTTTTGGTTAAATTGAATCCTTTACCATTATGTAATGCCCTTCTTTGTCCTTTTTGACCTTGGTCAAAAGGATTGCAACCCCTGCCTTTTTCTGTTTTCCATTTGCTTGTTAGATTTTTCTTCATCCCTTTATTTTGGGCCTATGGTTGTCATAGCACATGAGGTGGGTCTCTTGAAGACAGCATACTGTTGGGTCTCAGTTTTTTATTCAGTTTGCCACTCTGTGCTTTTATTATTATTATACTTTAAGTTATGTGTTCCACAATGACTGAATTAATTTACACTCTCACCCACAATGTAAAAGCATTCCTATTTCTCCAAATCCTCTCCAGTATCTGTTGTTTCCTGACTTTTTAATGAAAGCTATTCTAACTGGTGTGAGATGGTATCTCATTGTGGTTTTGATTTGCATTTCTCTAATGACCAGTGATGATGAACATTTTTCCATATGTCTGCTGGCTGCACAAATATCTTCTTTTGATAAGCGTCTGTTCCTAACCTTTGCCCACTTTTTTACGGAGTTTTTTTTTTCTTGTAAATTTGTTTAAGTTCTTTGTAGATTCTGGATATTAGTCCTTTGTTAGATGGGCAGATTGCAAAAATTTTCTACCATTCTATAGGTTGCCTGTTTACTTTGATATTTTCTTTTGCTGTGTAGAAGCTCTTTAGTTTAATTACTGAATTGTCAATTTTGGCTTTTGTTGTAATTGCTTTTGGTGTTTTAGTCACTAAGTCTTTGCCCATGCCAGTGTCCTTAATGATATTGCCTAGGTTTTCTTCTAGGATTTTTAAGGTTTTAGGTCTTATGTTTAAGTCTTGAATTCATCTTGAGTTAATTTTTGTATAAGGTATTAAAAAAAAAAAAAGGATCCAGTTTCAGCTTTCTGCACATGGCTGGCAACTTTTCCCAACACCATTTATTAAATAGGGAATCCATTCCCCATTGCTTGTTTTTAGCAAGTTTGTCAAAGATCAGATGGTTGTGGATGTGTGGTGTTATTTCTGAGGCCTCTGTTCTGTTCCATTCATCTATATATCTGTTTTGGTACCAGTATCATGCTGTTTTGGTTACTTTAGCCTTGTAGTATAACTTGAAGTCAGGTACTGTGATGCCTCCAGCTTTGTTCTTTTTGCTAAGGATTGTCTTGGTCAAGAGGGCTATTTTGGTTCCATAAGGAATTTAAATTAAGTTTTTTCCAATTCTGTGAAGAAAGTCAATGGCAGTCTGATGGGAATATCATTGAATCTATAAATTACTTTGGGCAGTATGGCCATTTTCATGATATTGATGCTTCCTATCCATGAGCATGGAATATTTTTCCATTTGTTTATGTCCACTCTTATTTCCTTTAGCAGTGATTTGTAGTTCTCCTTGAAGACGTCCTTCACATTCCTCGTTAGTGGTATTCCTAGGCATTTTATCCTCTATGTAGCAATTGTGAATGGGATTTCATTCATGATTTGGCTGTTATTGATGTACACGAATGTCTGTACTTTTTGCACATTGATTTTGTATCCTGAGACTTTGTTGAAGTTGCTTATCAGCTTAAAAAGATTTTGGGCTGAGACTATGGGGTTTTCTAAATATACAATTATGTCATCTGCAAACAGAGACAATTTGACTTCCTCTCTGCTTTTTAATTGGGGCATTTGGCCTTTTTATATTCAAAATTATTACAGGTATTGATTGACTTATGAACTATGCAACTTATGACCATTCGACTTTACAACCACAATTGCTAGCCATGACTGCTCTGTGTCTGGCAGCGCAAACGTTGCCCAGCTGGGCATACGACACTGCGGACCAGCTTCCAGCAGCACTACTATCTCCACATGCACCATTTCAACTGTACATATAGCCTACTCCACTTACGGCCAAATCGTGTTACGACTGGTCTGCCGGTCCCAATCGTGGTCGTAAGTCGAGCACTAGCTGTATTGATATGTGTGGATTTGATCCTGTTATTATGTTAGCTGGTTATTATGCAGACTTGTTTATATGGTTGCTTTAAAGTGTCATTGATCTTACTTCTGTGTGTTTTCGTAGTTGCTGATAGCAGTCTCTCCTTTCCATATTTACTACTTCTTTCAGGGGCTCTTGTAAGGAAGGTCTGGTGGTAACAAATGACCGCAGCATTTGCTTGTCTAAAAAGAATCTTATTCTCCTTTTATTATAAATCGTAGTTTGAATATGAAATTATTGATTAGAATTTCTTTTATTTAAAAATGTTCAATGTATGCCCTCAATCTCTTCTGGCTTGTAGGTCAAAAGAGATGGAGGGCATACATTCAGCATTTTTATATAAAATGTGAGAGGTTTGCTGTTAATCTGATGGACTTCCCTTTGTAGGTGACTGAAACTTTCTCTCTAGATGCATCTAGCATTTTTTCCTTCATTTCAACCTTGGAGAAACTGATTTTATGTGTCTTGGGGATGATCTTCTTGTAAAGTATCTTTCTGGGGGTTTTATGCATTCTCTGAATTAGAATTTCAGCCTTTCTAGCTAGGCTGGTGAAGTTCTCATGGATGATATCCTGAAATATACTTTCCACATTGCTGGTACCAATTTTCTATATGAGTCCATCTTCATATTACTATAAATACCTGGAAGCGGGTAATTTGTAAAGAAAAAGAAATTTAATTGGCTCACGGTTCTTCAGATTGTACACAAAGTATAGGCTCAGCACCTGCTTATGGAGAGGGATTTAGAAAACTTACAATGATGGCACAGGATGAATGAGGAGCCAGCACATCACATGGCTAAATAAGGAGCAGGAGACAGAGAAGTGGGAGGTGTCAGGCTTTTTTAAACAATCAGGTCTCATGAGAACTCACTCACTATCACAAGGACAGCACCAATTCATTCATGAAGAATCCTCATTACTTAAACATCTTTCACCAGGCTCCACCTCCAACACTGGGGATTATATTTTAACATAAGGTTTGGAGAGGACAAACAATTAAATTACATCATGAAGTTTTTTGAATCCCAAAGTCCCCAGCCGGCATACTTTTCTCTCTTTATGTTTTAGTATTGTTACTTTTGTTTTTTATAACTTTAATGATTTAGTTGTACTTGGTGGGAGAAGTAGGGAAATGTATATCTATTTAATCTTCCCTGAAGTCATCTTCAGTATTCTAATTTTCAGAAAATTATAATTTCACAAATAATACATAGCTATTGACTAGAGTACATAATTAACCAGAATAGTCCATTTACCATACTAGATAATGAGTTTATTAAATAATGGAAGCACAGCCATACTGAATAACAAGGCAATATTAACTAATATTTAGCAAGTGTTCCTTGCATGTTAGATATTCTTATAAATATTTTACATGAATTATTTAATTTATAATATTTTATAATAATCCTATATGGTAGAAACCTTCATTTTTCCTGTGTTAAAGACAAGTAAACTAAGGCTTCTGAAGGGTATGTAGTCTTCTCAAGATATTTCATCTAATTTAGAAAAAGGCAAAAACACCCTTTGAACCCAAAGAGTCTAACTTCAGAGCTGGTATTTCAAACCATTATGTTCTTTTACATTTGTTTCCTCTGCCAAGAATGTCTGATTCCTTTTTCTCCACTTTAAAATCTTATCCTTAAATGAGCTCCTTTTAAAACTTGGCCCAAATGTTGTTTTCCTTATGAAATTTCTTATTTCTACAGGTGGTCTTCCTGACTAGATAATTGCCAGGTTAAATTTAACCTGGTTCTTTTATCCTTGGTTCTCCTACAACTCTTTTTCTACACCATTTCTATGTTCAGACATTTTCATCAGATGTTTGGTCTGTTTGCTTGTTTCTCCCATTTTACTAGGATTCCTTGATGGGAGGCATTATAGCTCATTCACGTTTATGCCCTCATTATATGACAGTATTGTAGTAGGCACTCATGGCAATTTGAATAGAATTGAATAAATAAACAAGCCATGCATTTATGAAACAAAACTTAGCAAAGTGCACAAGTCTTCTGTTATAGAAAAGGGACCTATGACCAGTGAATTCTGCTCTAACAGCAGAATGTAATAGTTTATATAAATGTACAGTAAAGATTTTCATCGCATATTAAGCACTTTGAAAATTGAAATCATGTGTAATTTAAAGTGTACTCTGTTCAATCAATCTGAGATCTGTATGAAAAGCATGGTATAGTAGAAAACAACAGAAAGATTTGAAATCAGATATTCCTGGGTTCAAATTCTTCGTCTTTCATACTCTAGCTCTGTAAACTTGGCACAGTCATTGAAAATCTATAAGCCTCAGGTTCTTCATCTGGAAAAATAGGAATATTTTTTGTCTCAATTAATTATAGGGATTAAATGAGTTCACTGTGTGGCAAATCCTTCCTTCAAAGTAACTTCTCATCTGTTTTCCCACTGATGGCTTTCCAGCCGGAAATTCTGAAGCCAAAGGGCATTTGCTACAGAATAATTTTCTATGAAATCTGATAACAACATCAATAGCAACAACAATTTTCAGTTATGGTAGCTGTACTAGTCACAGTATTGCATTTTCCAGTGAGGAGACCTAACGAGATCTAATTGGTTTTCTTACTAATCTCAACTTGCTAAGTGGCCCTGTTATTTTTAATCACTTTGAATTAGGTCACATGTGTATGGTAACCTGTTGAGTTCAAGTTTTTTGTATTCCACATATCCGTGAGGGTACATGGTATTTGTCTCTCTGTTCCTGGCTTATTTCATTTCACATAATCAATTGCTATTTTTTTCACCTTTCAAAGGTTTTTTTGATTTGTTTTTTGGAGTCTTCCAGGTTTTTAGAACTAGGCCTATAGAAAGATGGAACCTGGGAAGGCTAAAAGAGAGCAGAGCAAGCAGCTCTTTGTACTCTTCTGGCTCCTACTTACAAAGGTGATACCCTAACCTCTGCAATACTAATTGGCATTTATGGTTCAAGCATCTCTGTTGACAGAAAGAAATGGCAAAAATGCTATTATACACTGTTTGCTTTTGATGTTGTATTGGTTTCAGGAAGTCTCATTTCTACAGGTGGGTCTTTCTGACTAGATAATTGCCAAAGGAGATATAAAAGAATAGTGGTCAGATGTTAAGATATTTTATTAGCATTATTTCTCTCTAAAACAAAATTAAATTGCTTTCAGTGAGTTAGTAACCTATACTTGTATGCCAACAAATGCCAGAAGAGTAAAGAGTACAATAATAGGTAGTTCCTAAGTAAACAGAAATGTATTTCCTAGAGCAATTTCCAGAACTGAAAACCAAATGAATTCAACCACTCTAACAGCACTATTATGTTATAAAGAATGTGTGTCCTGTGGTTTACATTTCTCTTTTCAGAAATAAATATAATGTCAAAATAATAATTTTTTCCAGATACCAACTGGAAGCATTTCAAATACAACCTGTACAAAACCAAACATATTTTTTACATACCTATTTCTCCATGAATCCACACATGCTATGGATTGACTATCTGTGTTTCTCCCAAAAATTTGTATGTTAAAATCCTAACCACTAAGGTAATGGCATTAGGAAGTGGGATCTTTGAGAGGTGGTTAGGTCATGACAGCGAAGCCCTAAACAATGGGATTAGTGTCCTTATAAATGCAACCCAACTTCCTTGTCCACATTATGCTCTAGAAGACGGCCTTCAATAAGGAAGCTAGCTCTAATCAGACACCAAATCCTCTGGCATCATGATGTTGATTTTACCGACCTTCAGAACTGTGAAAAACAAATTTCTCTTGTTTATGGGTCACCCAGTCAATGGTAGCTTGTTAAAGTAGCCCTAACAGACTAAGACATTATCTCACTTAATGACCTTATCATAAAATCAGTTTCAAGTCAAACTGTCAAATTAGATGTGTTTTTTAATCATCCTGTAGATTTAATTGTTTACCAACTCTGGCTGATTTCCTTTGTAAACCTTGCTTAAATTTACTGATATCCTCTACCCACAGAAAGTTGAGATAAGGCATTTACCAAACCTCACCTGGACTGGTCTCTGAGTGAGAATCATATAGTTGTCCTCGATAACATTTTTTTTTTCTTTCTCCCTCAGGAACAGAAACTGAATTTTAGCTAGGTATGTAGCTACACAAAATAAAATTTTCATTTTCTAGCTTCACTGACAGCTACATGAAGCCAAATTCTTGAAGCCAAATTCTTGGCAAAAAAGATATGATCAGAAATGATGTAAGCAAATTGTGGGGCATGTCCTTAAAGGGGAGGTGATATACTTTTCTCACTCCTTTCTACTGGCTGGAATACAGGTATGATGACTGGAAATGGGAAATGGAACAATAATCTTGGATCATAACATAAATGACAAGTGTTGAGGATGATAACCTAATGATACAGAAAAAGTCTAAGTCCTTTTTGGTGGAGGAACCACTTCAATAACTCTAGATTGAAAATATTTAAACTTCTTCATTGAATCTTTTTTCATTTGTAGCTAAACAAAGTTGTAAAAATCAGAGCCCCTTAACTGTTTTCTCCGCTTTGCTCTGTATTTCTCTCCTAAAGAGAGAAATACTGTCATTGCCTGTCACTCTGAAATCCAAATGTGATCATGCTATTCTGTGTTCAACATGTATTACATTAAAAAAAAATCCAGAACTACTATCAAAGAGATAAAGGTCCATCTCCTTTGCCAATCTTGTACCCACTACTGCACATTCATACCCTTCCCTTGGTCACTCAGAACTACTTGCTTTCTAAACATACTATGCTTTTTCTTTATTCCCATCTTTTTGTAATTCTGTAGCAAGATAAGCCTGTTGAAACCTAACTTAGATTCTGTCACTTTTGAATTCAAAATGTCCAGTGTCCTCCCATCTCACTTAGAGTAAAAGTAAAAGTACTTGCAAAGGCCCTCACCTGAAGCCTTCTCTGATTTAGGACTCCATTATATCTTCTTCAGCTTGCTTGCCTACTCTCTTCCAGATATTCTGCCAACTTTCTGTTCTTTGAACATGCAAGATATACTCCAACTTCAGGGTCCTTGTACTGCTAGTTTTCACCTAGAACACTCTGTTAGGTGTGTTTCCCGTCATATCACCTAAGTAAGGTTTTCCCTAGCTACCTTATCTGAAATTATGATCTCCTTTCCCTTAACCAATTCAAGCACTCCTTATCTCAATTATTTCCAGCATATATCACTTTATCAACCCATGTGATTTACTTTGTTCATGATCTTGCTCTTTCAACCTTTCCACATATAAGCCTCGTTATAAAAACAAATTTTGTCTCTTTTGTTCAGTGCTGCTTCTTCTAGAAGTGTCTGCCACATAATAAGTGCTCAATAAATATTCATTAATATTGACTAACTTTCCATATTTATGATGAATTCTTGCCTTGAATATTGAATAACTATGAAGACTACTCATAACTATGTTCTACTTCAACAAAAATTCATAAACACATTGCTTCCATAACACTTGGTATGTATTCAATATATATTTTAGCAAAAACAGATTATCCGATAAGTGAAATTTAAAATTATATACAATTTCTAACAAAGTACTCATTATTTTTCTCAATATAGATCTATGAGAATTAATTTATCTTTCTGTAAAATAATTTCCTAGGCAGATGCTGAGTACCCTCATGTTCATTGAGGGTAATGTTTTTGTGGTCATTGCCACTTCTGCTTCTGAAAGCCATTGAATGTGCATTTCATGTCTGATACTGGGCAAGCTACAGTCTGAAATTCTCCTAAATAGTGGTTCCTTTCATGGTCTGCCTGTAGGAGGAACAATAATAGGTGAGTGTTGGTTGTATGAGAGTGGAAATATTTTCATTAGTATTTATCTTATAGCTTTCTAATTCTGTATATATCTTTATGTGATTTTATAGTTATGTATATATAATATTCTATAATATTAATTTTATCTATGTGTAATAATGTATATATTTGTTTCCTTGTAGTATAAGCTTCTTGGGAGCAGAAATACTGTCTTTTTTTTTTTTTAATAACTGCATACAGCAAAAATCATGCACATTTAGGATCCTTTTAGCTACAAATGACAGAAAACATAGCTACAAACTGGCTTAATGAAAGGTAAGATGGATTCCAGATGTGTGATGTTCTGAAAATAAGTGGACTAAGTGGTGTCATCTAAGATCCAGGATTTTTCCATCTATATGTATTTTACTTATGTTAGCAACAGTTTTATACTGAAGCTGACTCATCTGTTAGTTGCAACACAACTACCAGTAACATTCAGATTACTAAGATTCCTTGTCCCTCCCCTCTAGGAAAGAGAGCTAGATATGCTCATAGATGAGGAAAAGAACATTCAGAGAGAAAATAATACTATCCTCACCCAGCAAAGAAAATCAATCTATCCCTTCACTGCAATTGGTAAACTTAAATTACAGTCCGAGCCCCAGACCAAAGGGAACAACATAAGCTGTTTGATCAGTATATTTTCTACAGATGGACATGGCATAAACATCTGAAAAGATTGGTGTTCTTGAAGGAAAAGAACAATGATAAATGTTGGAACAATCAACATTAATTAAGCAATCAGGAGTGCTCAGTAAGCATACGGGGATTCATTTCTATTTGTTGGATGAATGCTCATTGAATACTGCTTGCTCTCAACTTGTAAATATTTAAGGGCTTTGTGGAAATTTCTCAAGCAAATAATACTGGTATGATATAATAGCATCTTTCAAAATTATCTCTCATTTTCTTATATGTCCTTTTACTTTAATATTCTTTTGAAACCATTATAGGTTATTTTAATATTGTTACCTTTTTCTGATTATTTTTATACAGAACACACCACAGCACACCTTCAAATTAATGTTTAACCTGTAAAATGTATATTTATAAATTATATCTTTTTCCTTTGCAGAAAACTAAATAATGAAATCTGTTTGAAATTTCTGTCTTCCCTAAAGCCTTAACATCAATTCTAAAGAGTATCCCCAGTTTTCAGTGACTCTTCATATTTGAGCCACTATGAAACTCCTACATTGCTATTTTTGGATTATCTGCAACATCAAATCTCCAATCCTTTCATATAGAACCTATTTCATCCTTGGCAAAGCCTCACCGTCTTGAAGATTCCAGTACCTGCTACAGCTGACTTGCTTTTTTTTTAAGCTATTCTTACAAAAAGTTAGGAACATACTATCTGTGGCTTCCACCCAGGACCTATAATGTGTTTTGCATTTTCCCTGTTTACATGGTTACATTGTTGTTGCTGCTTTACCGGTCCTGAATCCACATCTCAAGATAATACCAGACTCCACTTAACCCTATGTTATGTAGACTTCTTTAAAATCTCTTGACTCAATTTACCTAGAGAATCCATATGGTGTTACATTTTCTTGGAATCAATCCTCTTTTAGTAATATCTACAAATAAAAATAACTGTTGCAATCAAGTAAAATGATCCCATAAAGATCCATATTGCCTACCAAGGATTAAAACAATTTTTTTCCTTTTATGCATACAGAAATAACCTCTAATTTACCTATCAAAAAATAACTATGTGGGGGAATATTATACCTGAACAATCAATATTACTAGGCAAAGCATCTCTATAGTTCAATATTATAATACAGAATGATAACATAAAAGACGTAGATGCTTGAGACAAAAAAAATCCTAGGTTTAAATCCAGGTGATGACTCCTGTTGTTATGTTTCCTCACGAGGTACTTCACCTTTAGGAGTTCTTATTTTAAAGTGGGAATATAGTTATTTTATTGAATAGCTATGGTAAAGGTTAGAAATAAGTCTTTTGGAGGACATAAAATGGGTCCTGACACAGAGTAGGCAGAATCAAAGAATTTAAAAACCTCAGCTGTCACCAATTATGATCAGGTTATATCAAGCTCTTTTAGGAATTTAAGGTATTATTGATATAGCAGAGAAGGTTCTCTAGCATAATGCTTTAGATCTCTATTATTGATATCTTCCCATGATAAATCACATAATTTGTACCTTATGAATAAAATTATAATACAAATTATTTTACTTTGAAGGAAAATATCATGATATTCACAATGGTAAGTACTACTATAATATTTTTAAAGTTTTAGAAAATAAAGTTTGAAATAATGTAATGCAAAAACAAACCAGAAAAATCTATCATATGTGGGGAAAATTTAAGGCTAACGGTATACCAGTAACAAGGTATAACTTTTCAATGAAATAGTGATTAATTATCAATAAGGAGTTCAACGTATCAGGCCAAAGCTGAGAATAAAATTACAGTTATGAGTAAGACTCAAAATAATTCAGTTTAGAAATTGTGATGGCAATATTACCTGTTTCTTGGGATCCATCTTGCAAGGCTGTCTTATCCGTTGGAACCCCGAGAGTGCACCAACAAACAACACGAGGCGGTGTGGAGCCACACGCTGTTTTAATGAATTTAATGAGCACTCAGGTGCAGACTGGCTGAGGCCTAAAATGGCGTCAGCCCCAAGTGAGGGCGAGGCAGAGGTCTTATAGTCTCCTGTAAACGGGAAGTGCCGCAGTCTGACGTAACTGCTACGTGGTACTCACCCAAACGGCTCGCTCTGTCTTCAGGCGGTAGCGGTCTTCAGGTCTGCCCTCCTCCGGCTTCTGCTTTCTTGCTGACGCACGCTGCTGACGCACGCCGCTGACGCTGACGCAAATGGTCTTGCGCCGTGGCACCCGGCCTGAGGAGGGAGGCGTTATCCCCCCAAGCTTTCAGGCCCCAGAGAATCTTTAGCATCTACATGTCAGTGGCATTTTACTGAGTCTTTGATGTTCATCACTTTCGCAGTGCATCTATGAGATAGGAGCTCTAAAAGCAGAAGACCTTGACTTGTAAGTCTAACAAGTGGCTGTTTGGCTGGAAATCGAGAATATGTGATTACTTTTAGTTACTGCACTTGACGTTTTCAGGTCAAAAAACTGAACCAGTCATAGGTGGTTAAAATAGGTAAGTTAGAATGTTTGGACAAGCTACCAAACCAGATCAAATTTCTTGTACATCATTTATGTGAGATAATATGTGCATAGGTGCACATATTATTTAGTGTCTTTCTTTGAAATGCCTGTATGCTCTCTAAAGATACATTTATAATTAAAAGTAGGCTGTCTTATCTTAGGCCAAATATACAGATAAAACAATAATTACTAATTAATATAATTTTCTAGTTCAAATTTTTTACGTTGTTTGCCCATGAGTTGTGTGTAACTGTGTTTGTAAGTTTTGCCTGGATACAAAAGCATGTAAGTGGAGAAGTGGTAGGATGGTCTGTAAGAAATCACAATTAAGGATATTTTATTTCTAGTGGATCTAAATTTGTTCAAAGGAAGTTATGGACAAACCACTGAGGAGAAAAGCAAACTAGTTAGAAATACAATATTTATAATGCACAAAGGAACAAAGCTAGACTAAAACAAAACAAAACAAATACAACATGGGCATAAGCAGGAAGAATTATAAATCTTTTCATTTTTTCCTCTATTTTCACTCCTCACACTATTATTAAGCAGTGAGTTTCTCTTTAAATTCAACACTTTTAAAACACAAATGGTATTTTTCAGGTTTGCTCTTTATTCTTTTTTCATTAAAACAGCACACAATCCTTGAATGTCTTTTTTTTTTTTTTTTTCAAACTTCCTGGAATGAAGACTGAGGGTTGACATTTACAGCGATAAGTGATCCAAGTGCTACATTAGCATCTATTTATTAAAGATGATCTTTCATGTACCGTACAGCTAGGACATTTGGCCTAATTTACTACACTAACATTTCCAGTTTGGCTTTGAGTAGGGAATTGTGCCAACAGTGCTCTGTCCTTTGGTGAAATAGTGCCTAATCAGTATTTATGAATAGGGTTTTAGAAGTCACTAAAGAGCACAGGAAGAGATTTTACCTTCTTAAAGCACAAATAATGCTGAGCTCTGGGAGTCTGTACAGCACATTAGAATGGAACAGCTTTCTTTTTTTGAAAAAATTGCAGTTAAAATGTGTAATGTAATACTGTCAGTAATTTAAATGGAGTGCACCTCTTTCTTTCAGACATTAATGCTATTTGTTAAACTTTGTAATTATTATGCAAATGAAGTGCTGTACTTAAAAAATGGCAGTGCCAAGAGTACAACAGAGAAAAACAGTTTGAAATTCAAACTAATACAAAATAACCTTCAAGCCTTGTAGAACTCAAATATTGTAATTTTTTCCTTCTTTGAATGCAGCATTTAGGTGAAAGCAATGAGGACTTGTCTTTGTTCTTAATACGTAGATAGCAAAAGGCTTAGAGCCAGAGATTTGAAAGCTCTGAGACATATTAGCTCCCTGATCTTCCCAACAGGTGGCTGATATTTTTATCCCTCTTTTAAAGATGAAAAAGCCAAGTCCCAGAGATGCTTAACTCATTTGCTTGGGGTCACTTAAGCAAGCCAGTGACAGCCGGGGAAGGATCTGACGACTCCCCAACTCAAGGCTGCTATGAGAATCTCCAGACAGCAATCACTTGAAAGAAACAGCATTTATGGCTAAAATTATGATTTCAGAATATTAAACACTGAACTAGTGCAATCTAGTTTCATTTTATGTCAGGTAGATATTTTTGGAACAAAAGGAGTTTGGTTTCCAGAGAATTAGCTGCTGACAGGTAAATGTCTGTAAACTGCCGAGCAGCCTATACATGAAGAAAGCAAGCGTTATGAAGAAAAATGAGCAATTTTACAGATATTTTTATCTCCAGCACCTAGTTCGGTGCCTGATAGCATAGGCTGTCAAAAATATTTGTTGAATCAAGAATTGAATAACTGCATGGCCATTTGTCACTTAAGAAACTTTCAACTCACATTGCCTTTTTTTCCTTTTAGTTGCCTTCTCTACCGTGATTTCCCAGGTCTACAAAACAGACAATTGAACAACAAAAACAATTTTACCTTCCTTTATATATTATTGTTTTCCTGCACTATTTTCTTGCATTTAAACCTGAACCAACATTACGTTTTATATATATATTTCATCTTTAGAAATTCGATTTTTGCTTGAGGTAATCTTATAAAGTAGAAGAATCTAAGGATTTGGCCCGTTGGTAGCAGTGTGATGTCCTCCTTACGTAATTCTCTTTGCCTTTTAAAAGGAAACCTATACGTTCTTAATCCAAAAGAATAATAAACAAAAACTCAAATGCATTGTTGACGTTTCTCAGAGACAGTGGGAGAACTGGTAATGACTATTTTTGAGCTTTGGTGAAAGACAATGGCAGTCAATATATAATAATAGAAGCTGAAAACGTCAGAGACTTGATGTCCCTGTGCACAATGTGGCTAGAGTGAGGATGTGTGACGTTGGTTCAACAAGACACTCCTTACCCCACTTTAACCTTGAGTTAGGAAATATCAAGCAAAGAATCAGAGACACTGAGGGGCTCATATTAGTGGAAGGCTGTAGTTGAAGAGGCAACTACCTGGGTTTCCAAGGTAACAATGGACAAAAACAAAGACCGTGTTCAATGCTAGTGGTGACGGTAGGGATACAAGCTCTTTCATCAAGTGATTTGTGGTAGCCACAATGTTATCTTCACAGAACCAGTTCTGTGGCATAAATGTGCTTAGGGTCTTGGGAGCTATTTCTGTTCCTGCTGTTTTTCCATGGCTCAATCTGCAGTCTTGGTAACGATTCTTTGAGGTATCACATATCCTTTAGAATAAATTTAATTAGTCAGTTTCTGTTACTTACAATCAAGAACCTGTGCACCATATCAAAGCCAGCAGAGAAGTCAGGTCTGGAGAGTATTATTGCATTTGAGATACCTGGGAAAGATCAGGAATATTGGTGCATTTGCAAAAGACTTTAGAACTTGAATCTACCAAGTTACCACTAGTGTGATCTTGTTGGGAAGGTCACTAAACCTTAGTCTCCTCACAGATGCAAATGGAAATAATACTATCTATATTGAAGGCCAGTTGTAAAGACTGAGAAAATGTGTAATGTGATCCAAAACCAGGGTGAACATATGGGGGACAATGAAGAATTTTTTGTAGATCTATATTATCTCATCATGTATGTAAATTGCCTATACTCTCCCACCTATGCAAGCTGTCTGGTCTAGACTCTAAGAGATATAAAAACAAAATGAGTATCCAGAAATTAAAATAAAAATTAACTCCACATATTTCTAAAAAGGCAAATAGAAGGAAACCAAGTATATACACATGGGACATTGTGTTACAGGCTACAGTTATGATTATGGGCATTTACTATTCACATTTGCTATAAGATGAGGTATTGCACAATAAAATCCAAAGAGGAGGTCTTAAACATGATATGCTTTACTTCATCTCAGGAGTATTATTTTAGTGTTTAAAGAAGAAAAATAGAAGGCCAATACTTGCTGTTTGATTAGGAAAGCTTGTATTCTTAAAAGGTATCTAGCTGACAAATAGCAGCAGCTGAAAATAAAGGCCCTGGACTATTGTTTCACTTCCATTGTTGCCCCAATGGCATGATTGTGACTTGCCTGCTATGGAGGAGAAGAATATTTTGTTTAGTTGTTTTGCTAGATTTTCTGCATAACCTTAGTTACAGTGTCTCCTGAGACTGCATAGAATTGCTGAAGGCTCAGGCATCTCTAGTGTCTATCATAGTGTATCATTGGGAAAGTAATTAACTCTTTCAGGGCTCCATTCTTTTCACTGTTCAAATGAGCATTATGTTTTCTCTCTCTGGGTTATCATGAGAATTAAATGAGATCATGCATATAAACTTCTGGGTATGTCTGGCACACTTTTTAAAAAACAGCTGCACTCACAAAGTGAGATGCTCCCTTCACTTTCAGTCCAATAAAATGCATATTCATAGAGAATCGGGTCACGTTATTTCTGCATGACAGGTTTCTGCAGGGACATGGGTTTGCCAAATCCACCAGCTGTCTTCCTATCTTCCCATTCCCATGAGATTTCTGCACATTTTTCCTGTTCCTTTAGTGGCTCCCCAGAGACAGGCTTCCTTAGGGAGGAATCAGGGTGTACATGAATGCTCCATTAATTTTCTTGTTGGCATTTTACAGCCAGTGGTGTGGATGACCCAAGAGCAGCCAGGATGGGAGATAGCTAGACAGAGCCTGCAGGCCCCTCTGGAATACTTTCACTATCAGAACACAATGAATGACAAAACTCTAAAAACTCCTATGAGTTACAGAGACAGCTTCCAGTGAAGATGGTGGTATTGGCTGAGTCTAGGAAATGAAAGAGAGGAAAAACAGAACAGTAGGAGCAAAAAATAAAGGCAGCATTTCAGCATGTTACTGTCTCCTTATTTCTTTCATCTTAAAATTCTAATTTTAACATATTAAAATGATAAATACTATATAACATTATAGGATGTTTAAGAAATATAACACATGAAAAAATAATCACTCAGCTCACTACCTAAACACATCATTCATTTTAATTTTGCATATCTCTTCTAGTATTCATTCTTTTTTTTTTTTTTTTTTTTTTTAGACAGAGTCTTGCTCTGTCACCCACTCTGGAGTGCAGTGGCATGATCTCAGCTCACTGCAACTTCTGCCTCCAGGTTCAAGGGATTCTCCTGACTCATCTTCTCTAAATAGCTGGGACTTCAGGCACACACCACCACTCCTGGCTAATATCTTTATTTTTAGTAGAGATGGGGTTTTGCCATGTTGGCCAGGCTAGTCTCAAAATCCTGACCTCAGGTGATCTACCCATCTTGACCTCCCAAAGTGCTGGGATTACAGGCATGAGCCACTGTGGCCCAACCTAGTATTCATTCTTATAGAACACAGCTTGGGTATTAGTAGCATTCATTTTTACTTTATGTAACACTAAGTAATTTCCAATGATGTCACCTTAATTTCATTATCATTACTTTTAGTAGTTCAGAATTGTATGTCAATTAAACATATTTCTATTATTTACATTTCAAATATCAGTAGACAATTTGACTGCTTTTGTGTTTTTATTGCAAACGATTCTTGAACATCTTTGTTCATTGACTATACTACATTCTGTCTTTTGGATAATTCCTTTAAGACAAATTGCTCAGAATGGTATTAGTCAATCCAAGGGTAGGAATATTTTTAAACTGTATGGAATATAACATGAAGAGACAACTCTGATTTCCTTCATTTTCAATTTCCTCTGGAAATGCTTTAGAAGTATTAATAAATTTTACAAGTCTCTAAAGTACTCTTGGAAGATAAAGACATAGGAGGTATATAATTTCTGCCTTATAGAGATGGAGAGATTAAAGTATAGAATATTTAAGTGATTTGCTTGAAGTAACACCTCCAAGGCACTTAGGGTAATATCCCAGGGCCTTTGCCAAGCATCCCTTAGTTGCAAATCACTTCATTTGCCTGGATCCAAAAGACGGCTATGAAAACAACTTAATTTCACTGATCGGAAGTCACCCACAGGATCCTCATTGCTGCCCCATCATACACTGCAACATCCAAACCCTAAAGTGATCCTTACCCTGAAAATACTCTCAATGGATCTTTGTGAAAGAAAAACTCAATGTTTTCTTCTTGACATTGTAAAATATTAACTAATAAATAAATATAAAGCCTAGGAAAATTAGTTCAAAGATGACTGCTCTTTAGCAGCCCACATCTGGTTAGCAAATTCACATTTGTTTCTACTGCAAAGTAACCTTTTTCCTCAAATTTGCAAAATGAGAAAAACAGTTTAGGAATTAATAAGAAAACAGGTTTTTATTTGGCATGCTCCCAATTTGATGAATGTCACTGAGATTATTTAAACTGTAACTGTTTCAGTTAACATTTTGTTTTTATTATCTGATAGAGACATGCAAATTATTACAGATTTTAGACCTTTGTGACCTCCAGCAACTCCTCATGCTGCCTGTGATTCAGTTTCTTTCTAAAATTTGTTGCCGAAGATATTTTTAACATGAGAAGAGGACTTGTCCTTAAATATAGGGCAGCTCTTTACAGGACTTTGTTATGCAAACACTTCGGTCTCAGAAAGGTAGAACCTTTCAACTCGGCATGATTTGCAATTGTAAAACTTTGCTAAGTCATTTCTTATGATTTCAAATTCTAGGTGATTTGTTACTTATTTCCAGATAGAGTCTCAGGGAACTCTTCTGGAATATAAAACTTAGTTTGATTTAGGCTTTCAGAATAGCATTGAACACCCAATTCCAGGACTTTTTTACCTTGAGATAGCATGATGGTGTTTTCCATGTAAGAAAGAAAATCTGTTGATGACTTAGAGTAGTTGGGTGTAATGTTTTTCCTGGGCATAAAGGGAGGGTATCTTGTTCAAATCAGAACATATATTTTCATTTCCACAATTATAGCGAAAATATTAAACATATATAACCCTATTGGCATATACAATGCAGAAGATTCAGTGACATCTGGGCTAAGAAACTGTCCTTTGTGGAACCCCCATATGCTACTCTTGGTGTGATAGGCTCAAAAATGGACATCAAAGATATCCACTTCCTAGACCCTGTAAATACATCACTTTACATGGCAAGGGGGACTGTGTAGAGGTGATTTAAAACAAAGATCTTGAATTGGGGAGATTATTCTAGATTATCTGGGTGGGGCTAATGTAACCACATAGGTCCTTGTGAGAGGGTGCAAGGAGAAACAAAAGAGAAGGCAATATGATAATGAAAGAAGAGATTAAAGTTCTACAGCCACAAGCCAAGGTATGCTAGCAACCTCTAGACAATGGAAGAGGCAAGAAATGGTTTCTTCTCTCAAGTTTTCGTGGGAACTCAGCTCTGCTGACATCTTGATTGCTTGATTATAGCCTCATCAGATTCTTTTGGCTTTCTGATTTTCCTATCTGTAAGACAATGCATTTGTGTGTATTTATCCACTGATGTGATTTTTTTACAGCAGCAATAGGAAACTAATATGATAGCTTTTGGAAAAGTCTAGTCAAAAACTACATGCTATTGTCCCTACAAAGTTCAAACTTAAATGTGTTACTTACTCCAGAATACTCTGAATGGATCTCTGTAAGTATCACTTGTTTTGTGCAGTAGTAAATGTAACACATTTTAAATTGTGTAGCAATATACAAGTATAAGGTTTTTATTCTTAGGGAAGAAATAATTATGAAAATTTAGGAATACAGACTTAAAAATCAATTTGCCAGATTTCAAATATCAGCTATTCTACATATAGTTCTGTGAACTGAGTATGTTACTAAACCTCTCACTACCCCAGTTTTACTGATGTTATATATTGATTAGAAATGCTTGCTAGAAATACAAATTTATTAGTGATATCCTGTGCTGAAAAATTAAACTCTTTGCAACAAAGGTCATGGAAGCTGTATATTTCATAAGTACTCAAGTAATTACTATCCTACAGGAAGTTGGGGACAACTTCTGTGTTGATTTTATCCTTGGCTGCACATGTTACATCTTTAGCTTCAAAAAGTTACACAGAACAGACAGGCTGGCCAGTGACTCTCTTACTTCAATGTTTGAACAGAGCACTTTATTGACAATTGTTATTTTCCACAGCTCATTTATTTCATTTATTTATGTATTCACTCATTAATTAACATATCCTTTTTATTTTTTCTTTTTCAAGCATTTATTAACCATCTACTATGTACAAGGCTCTGTGCTAAACGTATGGGATGTAAAGATGAATAAAGTAGTCCTGTCCTCAGAGAAGTTACAAAGGGAAGTAGGCATACAAATCAACATAAGATTATAATTCACTACTGGGTATAAAATGCCAGAGGAGGCTAAAGGGTGACAGACAAGAGATAAAGAGATGAGGTGGTAGAGTGAAGAACACAAAAACAGCTTGCGAGGTATAACTGCAGTTAGTGCTAAATTGTTTCCCAAGTATTCCATATTCACATTCTCACAACACACCTCTAATGCAAATATCGACTCTCATTTTGTGAATGAGGAAACCAATATCAGGGGCATAGAGATGCCAAAATTCACATAGAGAATCAAATGTGAGTGTTGGCATTGGAAACACATTCTAAGTTCAGAAATCTTTCCATGATACCAGGTTGCTTGTCATAGAATTATTTCTTTAGAAAATGTGCTTAGCCATGTAGGGTTATGAGAAGGCAGAGTTCTATCAGATCTTCTAGAAGTCATGGTGGTTTCTCTCCTGATTCAGACTTTATCCCTTGTACAAAGGTGCCTCAAGTGTCTATATGCTATTCATCTTTGGATCTTTAAATAAAGTGTCAGCATAACCTATGCCACAAGTATGAATGGGGTTGCTGTTTATTCATTCTTTCAAAAATTTTTGTTGTGTATCTTCCCTGTATAGGGAGGTAAGGACATCATGTCCATGGAGATTTAGAAATATAAAAGAGAAGAAACTTGGAAAAAATAAAATATTTTATTCTATTCTAGACTAAATATTCTTTTAGAAGTTCTCCAACGATTGTGAAATTATCCACCCATCTGTGGGTTACTCTTACTCACAAAGCCAGTAAACGAGTGAGGTAGAAGCTATCCACCCAACTGTGGGTTACTCTTACTCACAAAGCCAGGAAGCAAGTGAAGTAGAAAACGTTAACCAGGTTAAAATATTGGATTGCACAGCAGTAAGTTTGTATGAACATATACCTTTGCTATTTATTGTGCTAACTCTATTACCATCATTTTCTTAATAATATAAAGTTTTTACACAATTGACTTTTGGTTCTGTATTTTATTTCTTCATTTAACAAATGTTATGAAACAACTACCATATGCCAAAACCTAGCCCCTATTAAATTCTATATCTTTAATGTCCATCACAACACCCGACGTTAAAATACAATTCAGTTCCCTGTTTTCTTCAAAGTGTAGAGAGTAGTCATATATTGAATGCCCACTCCTCAAAATGATTGACAGAAAAACTTATCTATCAAGGAAAGCAAAGTTTCTCTGACTAGCTGCAGTAAGAAAGAATACTGTCCTGATAGAGTCTTAATAACGTGAGAGAGAAGGGAAGTCAGTGGAGAATATTGACAGGATTTTAGGACCTGAGTTGGATGATTTCAACGTGTGTATTGCTAAAGGGGAGCTAGCTGACATAGGGAAATATCTATGACATAACAGCTTTAAGAAAGTAAAGTTCTTGAAGTTAGTTTTAACAATGAGCTCTTAGTTTTGATAGATAAGATCTTTATTTAGCAATCATATTTCTTAGGGACAAGTATTTTCTGGGACAAGTAACAAAGTGACCTTTGCTTTCCTGTATTGTTTAATTTAGGAACAGGAAAGTTCAGGCATAACTCAGAGATATTGTGGGTTCAGTTTCAGACTACCATGATAAAACAAGCCACACTAATTTTTTGTTTTTTCAGTGCATATTAAAATGATTTTCACAACACACTCTAGTATATTATGTATATAATAACATTGTATCTAAAAACAATGTAGAGACCTTAATTTAAAAATGCTTTGTTGCTTGAACATTCTGATGATCATTTGACTGTTTAGTAAGTCATAAGCTTTTTGCTGGTAGAGGGTCTTGCCTGGATGTTGATGATTTCTGACTAAAGAGGTGGTGGTTTCTGAAGGTTAGGGTGGCTATAGCAGTCTTTAAAATAAGGCAATGATAAGGTTTGCTGCTGCACAAATTGACTTTTTTTTTTTTTTAGAAACGGGGTCTTGCTCTGTTGCCAAAAATAGAGAGCAGGGGATCAGTCACCGCTCACTGCAGCTTTGACCTTCTGAGCTCAAGTGCTCATTCTGCCTCAGCCCCCTTAATACCGGGACTACAAGCACAACCCCATACCTGGCTATTTATTTTTATTTTTTTTTTTGTAGGAACAGAGCCTTGCTAAGTTGCCCAGCTGGTCTCCAACACCTGAGCTCAAGTGATCCTCACACCTTGACCTCCCAAAGTGTGGGGTTACAAAGGTAAGCCATTGTACCCATCTGACTCTTCTTTTTGTGGAAGACTTCTCTCTAGCATGTGCTGCTGTATGATAGAACTTACCCACGGTAGAACTTCCAAAATTGGAGTCGATCCTCTTACATACTGCCACTGCATTGTTAACTAAGTTTATGTAATGTTCTAAATGATTTGTTTTCACTTCAACAATGTTCACAGTATCTTCACCAGGAATAGATTTTGTTTCAAGAAGCCGCTTTCTTTGCACATCCATAAGAAACAAAAGTTTTAAATATTGTGAAAATTACCAAAATGTGACACAGAGACAAAAAGTGAGCATGTGCTGTTGGAAAAATTGAGCCAAAAGACTTGCTAAACACAGGATTGTCACAAAATTTCAACTTGTAAAAAATACAGTTAATCTGCTAAGTGCAGTAATGCAAAGCACATTAAAATGAAGCATGTCTGTATATCTAAACACATGAGAATGAAATTAGGTTTATTTCATTTCTCAGATGAAAGGTCAGACTCACATCATGTGATTTGAATTGGCCAATGAACTGTGACTCAGGGTGACACCTATCACTTCTGGGTAGAAGCTTTAAGAGACAATACATGCCTGACCACATTATCTTTCCATTTTGCAACAATGTCTGGCATGTTGTAGCTATATTGACTGTTTTATCAGCCTGGATCCCAAAGGGAAGGTGGCATGGACCTGAGCAGAAATCATAATCATCCTGTTACCAATATGTAATTTGTATAGGAAATATGCCTTTTGTGTTTTAAGTCAGTAAGGCAAGGGCTATTTGTTCTGGCAGCAAGATCTAGTCTATTCTGAACAAAAGACATGGTAGGTGTATTTGGTAAATATATAATAGATGAATGAATTAATGATTATTAAATAATGCATTAAACAGAAACTTCTCATTTTTT
>NW_016107501.1:296719-316868 GCF_001604975.1 Cebus imitator
CACAGTTAAATTCAAATTGTGTCCTCTCCTGTCTTCATCAGGATTATGTTGCAAATATCTGCTACAATTACTTGTTTAGCAATAATGTTGTGCAGAAATTGTTACTGCTATGTAGGTTGTGGTATTTTCTAGATAACTTCTATAGTTAGACTTTTGGATAGCATTTGAGGTGACTAATTCATTGATGATGAAGTTTAGAATAAGATAAATTTCTACCTTTCCTCTTTTGTAATAACAGTCCTAACATTTATTTGACATTATATTACAGAAAATTACTACCATAATTATGCACCTTGCTAATGTCTGTATAATTCTAGAATGAATTAATAGTAATACTGCACTAGAAGATTGAGTGAAAAATTCTGAGTATTATTCACATCTCTGCCAGCATATTCTTCAGCTAATCATGACAGAACTGTTACAATAGTTTGTCATCTGTAATTGTTTGCTGAACAGTAGGCACACCTCATAATGACAAAAAAAAATGTAGAGGAAAAGAAAAATTACAGAAAGAGTAACAGAAAGAAAGACTTCTGTGTCATCTTTTATTGTACTCAGTACACATACTCCTTAGGAGACTGGTATTGCTGTGAAAGAATGAGCCGCATGGCTATATATTTCTTTACAGTTTTGTATTTATGGTTTTCAAAAGTTATGACTTCTACATGAGTTTAATTCGTAGTGAGAAATGGTTATCAAGTAAACCAAATAACACATCTGTTATATAACACTGCCATTATACTATCCTGTCCCTTACCTCATCTCTATACTAAGCACCCACAAATCACACGTTTTTATAAGACTTTGCTGCACTAGTAAATATGGTAAAGACCTTGAAGAAGTGGATACCTTATTGCATACAAAATGTAAGTTGCAGATTTTATTAAAGCCAAAATAAATTGTACAAAGTAAGACTTCTTGTAATATTAACATGTATACATGACATGCAAAATTCCTGATTTAAAACCTTAAATACTTATAAGAAATTTGCCATATATGAAATGTGGGCTTGGTAAATTTACTGTGAGGAGCTTACTTTTGCGGTACCCTGACATCAACATTTAAGCACACTGCATTAACTGTGTAAGATGTTGTAATTAACCTCTTTGTTTATAATTTGCTTTGAATTATAAATAAGGAAAAACCCACTATAAGGTATGTGAAGTCATATGATCATGTATACATCTACTGACCTGATTTTCCTACATACTTCATTGATTTTGAATAAAATGCATTTCAAGATAGGTAAGAACTGGGAAATTAACTCATTTATTTAGCATCAGTTTTATAGGTTAAAAAGCAGAGATCCAGAGAGAAAATTACTGAAGGTCACAAACTGATATTTTGTTGTTTTAACACTCCAGTGTGTTGGCTTTAATTAAAAACATCTTTGAGAAATCCAAGTTTCCTTTATATTCCTGATGGGACAACCATCAAGTCTCAAAGTTAGGGTCATATGCCAAATGTCATACCAATCCTGAGATGAAATTTCTGTTGTTTGTCAAACAGTTAGTTACTTTGCATAAAGCTCTCACTAGTGAAATCACCTACCATGTTCTACGTTGCTTCTCTGTATTATCGCTAATGTCCTAAAAACTGGCCAAAGAGTCTCTTATACTTACAAACTATGTTTCTGTTTTGTGGGTCAGCAAGATAATGAGATGGGTGCTGTCTCCTTCTGGAGAACTATTCAATAAGGCTCATCTTCTTTCATGGAATTTTCACATGGTTTGATCAGTGAATTTCCTTTAAGATTCGACAAGTATTCCTGAAAGGTAGAAAGACTAGAGTTTTTTACTACATCTGATAAACTACTCCATTCCATCCCATTGTGTGATGATGATGGTAATAGTTATGTAATGAAGGTTGTATAAAGCCTTCAATGAGTGCCCCATGCAAGTGGATCAGACAACTCCTTTTTCTGAATTATTTGTCATTTGCTTCCTGCATTCACTTTTAAACCTCCTGAGTAAGTAATGAGGGAATATATTCTTTGCAACTGAAAAAGCTAGCCATATCTGAGAGCCAAAAAAGGAACTAAGAGAGAAAAATTAGTTAAATTCCATATTGGGGTTTGCTCACTCATTAAAACTGCATTGTGTAAAGCGTCAAATAGCTCATGAAATTGAGGATATTAAGGTGGGAATCATAATCCTATCTCAAGCTACTGGTCCCTGCTTTCTTATATAAAAACTGTAGGAGGAAAATACTATAAAAATCAGAATTTTTGGCCTAAGAGATTAGGAAAAGATTTTATCTGTTTAAAATTGAGAAACTTTTATCTATTTAATAAACACTTTGAATTCACATAAATAAATAAAATATAGAAAGATAATTGACTACTTTTTCGGGGGCATGAACATAGTATTTCTTGATTTTTCTGTTACCTTGACCTCTGGAGTTTTATGTATCTGTCTATCTATCTATCTAGCTATGCATCTATCTATCTGGCATATGTCTAATCATATTTTGGAACCCAGCAACAGCATTCTTATCTTTTCATAGATAACAAAATTACTTTAGAATGACCATTATTTCTGAGTTTCACTTTAAACCTGGGACTGGAGCACTCAGTAATATCAGTGTGATGAGTGAGGGAGAACACAAGGAACAGATATTTAAAGAATAGATAAGTAAACAACATCAAAATTTAAAACTGCACATCAAATGATATAATCAACTGAGGAAAGGGTAACCTATAGAATGGGTTGACACTTTGAAAATCGTGTTTGTTAAGGGTTGATGTCTGAACATATAAATAACTCTTAGAGGTCAACATCTAAACAAATGACTCAAATATGAGCAAAGGACTTGAATAGACATTTCACCAAAGAAGATACGAAATGAATAATAGGCACATAAAATAACGTTCAGCATTACTAATCATTAGGGAAGCAGGAATCAAAACCATGAGATTCCACCTTGTACTCATTAGGATGTTTGTTACACAAAATCAGAAAAATCACAAATATTGGCAAAGATGTGGAGAAATTAGAACCCCTGTGCACTGCTGATTGGAATATAAAATTGTGTGTCCACTTTGAGAAACAGTATGTCAGTTTCTTGACAAATTAAAAATGGAATGAACCTATGGATCCAGCAATTCCACTTCTGCATATGTACCCAAAATAATTGAAAGCCAGATTTGAAAGAAATATTTGTATACTCATATCACAGCAGCATTATTCACAATAGCTGTTATGTGGAAGTAACCTAAATAAACCAACAAAATGTGGTGTGTATATAACACTGAGCTACTATTCAGACTTTAAATGGAAGAAAATCCTATCACATTCTACAACATGGATGAACCTTGAGGGCGTTATGGTAATGGATTAAGCCAATCACAATATACTGTACGATTCACCTCATTCACTTAGAATTAGGTGCCTAGTCTAATTCAAAGACAAAATGTAGAATAATGAATGCCAGGAACTGGGGACAGAATGAAATGGGTCGTATTCTAATGGGTATAGAGTTTTAGTTGTACAAAATATAAGGAGCTTTAAATGTACTTAACACCACTGAACTATATACTTAAAAATGGTTAAGATGGTAAATTTTGTTTTACTAGAATTTTAGCACACTTAAAAATATTTTTAAAAGAATAAAATTGAATTAGGGAAATCATTAAGTTCTTTGGATAACCAATTTAATAGGATTTTTTTCACTTTGTTTGTCATTATTATTATTTTGAATGTGGAGCTGGAGCCTAAGTACACATAATAACTTGCTATAAAATGAACCTTCTGGGAAGTGCTAATAAGTTACCTGAAAAAGGGATTAGTAATCTTGGAACCTAAAAACATTTGTATTCCAAAGACATCTCTTCCTTTACCCAGATATTCTTAATCTGTGAAGAATTGATGGACCTCCCTGTGTTAGTTTTCTAAGCTACACAACAAAGCATCATAGACTGAGTGACTTAGACCAACACTCACTAATTATCTTTAGCCAAGAGAGCAAGTTGGCCAGCAAGACAAAGTCTTATACAGCATGAGTTATTCATGGAATGACATACTCTTACTTTTACCATACCCTGTCGTTAAAACCAAGTTGTGAGTCTCATATACGATAGAGGAAAGAAGACTAGACAAGAGCCTAAACATCAGAGGTTAGGAGCTGTTAAAGTCTGTTTATCACACTCTGCTCCCATACGTTCCTCTCATTCACATTTTTGATGTAAACATGAGTATTTTCATGAATAACAACCCTTGGTTAAACTGAAAGATATTTACAGTGTTTGCTGATGTTGGGGATCTAAACATGTTCATTTCATTGATTCATCCTTTCTACTTCCAGTGTACAACCTTATAAAACTCTCCTTCTCAAGTTTTGGGCCTTTGAATAATCCACAAAGCTGCTGTTTATTTTATTAACCAGTGGATATTGAACACAGGACACTAGTTGCCAGAAAATTAGTGTTCTGTTGTCCTCACTTTCAACTTTTCATATCAGAAGTCATAGTTAGAAGGTCACCAGAAACAATAATTTTTAATATAAATTTATGTCAATTATTAGGATGTTCTCAAATGTATTATTTGAAATAATATGTGATTTTTTAAAATCTTAGTTTAGAAGCTTTATTGTTGTAATATATCATGGGTATTTCAACACCTTGAAATAGATTGACATCCAAAGGTCCAGCAAGTTTTGTTTTGTTTTAAATTCTACCTGCCCAGTCTTTCTGGTGACCCCTTTCTGATGAAGATAAGCCCTGCCATCGTAGTCATATGTGTTAGGGAGCAGGCCTAGTGTTTTGACTTTTCTGTGCTATAATCTCTAAATCTTTTTTATGAAAAAAATCCTGTGCTATAATCTCTAAAACTTTTTTATGAAAACCTTTTTTTTTCCTCTGAAAAATTGTTCCACAGGGCTTGGTTTCTCTTACGATGATGATGATAATATATTAGGCTGGCGTGCAGTGGTATGATCCCTGCTCACTGCAAGCTCCATCTCCCAGGATCAATCAATCTTGCCACCTCAGTCTCCCAAATAGCTGCAACTGCAGGAACACATTACCACACAGCTATTTTTTTAAATGTTTTGTAGAGATGGGGTCTCACTATATTGCCCAGGCTAGTCTTTAACTCCTGGATTCAAGCAATCCTCCCTCCTCAGCCTCCCAAAATGCTAGGATTACAGACATGAGCCATCATGCCTGCCATCTCTTACTAATTCCTTCTTCACAGGTTTCTAAACAAATACAATTTATGTTGTCATTCAAAAAATGTATATTTACAACAGCTTTTTGTTAAGCTCAAGAGAAGTCTTCCCTTGTTTCCTCAAATACTCTCTACCAGTTTTCTGGGCAAAATTCAGGTCTTTCTTTTCTTCTGTCCTACATATTTACTATAAGCTTCTACGTGCTACACATTTATGGACCATTTTAAATACAATGCTTAAGGTAATTTTCTATGAACCCTTTTGTGGCTCCAACTAAAGAAAAAAAAAACTGGTTCTGATATATTTGCTCTCTAAAACAGAATACCTTTTTAAATAAAAAGACTGTATCTCTTTGTAGTTAGAAGGTCACCAGAAACAATTTCTTTTTTATCACCTTCAAACAAAATGTAATGGGATTTTAAAGCAGAATTATGGAAGAAAACTCACTTTATCATCCAAGCAAGCCATATTGAAGATCATACTCTCACTAGTAGTGATCCCCTTGTAAGTTTTCCTTGCTCTGAAATTAATCTGGTTCCATTTACATGCAAAATAACCAAATGACAGTTTTGTCAATTTCTGATTTCTCTGTTTCTCATTTTCATAAGATATCTTAAATTTTTCATACGAAGCTTCAGCATAATTTTGCTAAGTGCTATGGTTTGAATGTCCTTTCTAAAACTCATGTTGAAATTAAACTGCTAACGTAAGATATTAAGATATGGGACGTTCAAGAGGTATTTAGGTCATGAGGGTTCTACCCTCATGAATGGATGAATGCTGCTATAGCAGGAGTGGGTTTATTATCTGGAGAGTGAGCTCCTAATAAAAGGATAAGTTTGGTCTTCTTTTTATCTCTGTCTTGTATGCTTTCTCACTTTTCAATATGTGGTAGTTTCTGCCATATTATAAGGCAACAAGAAGACCTTACCAGATATGGCCCCTTGATCTTGGACTTCCCAGCCTGTGGAACTGAGAGCTAAATAAATATCTGTGGTAATATGTCACAGAGTAGAAAACAATCCAAGACACTCAGGTTTTAATACAGCATTTTTAAAAATAGGTGAGTCTATAAAGCTAGTATTAGCTATTTTCTATTTAGTGACTAATAAAGGTTGGTCATACTATATACCACAGATATTTTTTGTTTCATCTTATCCAGGAGAGGATATGGATTTCATTAACCATTTTTAATATTTCTTTAATGAGTAATAAAAGGAGGCTCTAGATACTGGAAAATTATACAAATTTTTATACTGATTTAAAGAGTTGAGCTGGGACTTGAATCCAAGTCTATCTAAACTTGTACTCAAGCTTTGGTCATGGAAAATCATAATGCTGCCTCAAAGTGAAGCTTTGTTCTTTCTGTGATATGCAAACTAAGCATTAGAATTAGATTCCACTCTCTTCAGGTAAGTTTATATATGGAGTAAAATTTAAAACCATTTTCCCATCTAAATAATTGAAATGACTACTCTTTTCATGCAAATTTAATTCAAATTAAATTGAATTAAAACATAAAACTATTAAATTAGTTTTTAATATGTGGAAGATATGGCAGAAGACACATTTTTTTAACAATGTAATCTTTAGTTGCAAATTTTATTTTCTCATTATTTTATACTTTCAAATGTTTAGAAATTAGGAAATTTTCTCAACAACTTAATTTGGCTTATTAGTCAATATAAGTTTCCTTTAAAAAATGCATTTATAGAGGTCACAGTCATTTGATTTCTACATTATCCTTTATGGAATCTAATATTAATTCTATTAATCTACTAGAATGTCAAAATAAAAGCAAGTGACTGTATAACTACCAAGTTGCTTTAGAAATTATCATGGATTTTCTTTGACTCAAATTGATTTCCAGTTACACAAAATCTAATATCACTTGTTTTACATCTTGTATCAAATTGAGGGAGAAATTCACTAGCAACATAGCTAGCTTCATGATTGAGAAAACGAAATCCATATATGGACAGCTGCATGGAAAATCTGCGTGAATATTATAGTATAGATGAAGGTCCAAGAAGAAAAGGTTGCAGATCTGGTTCACATGGCAGATTTTACCATAAACACCTAGAAAATACTAGGGACTTTGTATTATTAATGCAAAGAAAAGAACTAGAATACTTATACACATTATTTCACTTAATTCTCAAACAAACAAACAAAGAAAAAAACACCCTGTGCCTGTTTTACAAATAAGAACAAATTGAAGCTTAGGGACATTAAATGAATTGCCCATACATCAGAGAAAGTAGTGGTAAAGCTACAATTCAAATCCAAAGTTTTAAAATCCGAAAGCACTTCTTTTTCTCTGTCTTATTGTGCTTAAAACAAAAGCAGCCCTTGTCACCATTGTAACCAGGACAAAGCCCATATTCAGGCTATTTACATACTCCTAATGTTTAGAATCTATTCTCAGGCATCCAGGGGAAAAAAAAAAAAAATGA
Organism: Cebus imitator; assembly: GCF_001604975.1. Classification (NCBI taxonomy): domain Eukaryota; kingdom Metazoa; phylum Chordata; class Mammalia; order Primates; family Cebidae; genus Cebus; species Cebus imitator. Next base: position 304,342 of record NW_016107501.1, read on the forward strand.
AGACCGGCACAGGGTTTAGCTTGATTGACGCATGGATTTGATGTGTCATTAATTGCAGAGAAGGATAGAACAATTATAGGAAATTAAAGAAGAAAATAAATAATTTTATAAAGAATGTTGTTTATATACAATCTATGACTCATTAAAGGAGAGAATATATATGGCACAGGGTCATAAAAGCTCCTTATAAGCTTACATGGCATGTAGACAAGCCTTTACTCAGCTGATAGACATTGAAGGCAGAGCGTAATTGAGAAAAACTTAGAAATAGTGAGTAATAGATTGGGAGGACAGAGCAGTAGAAAGGAGAATTTGGAAGTAGAGCTAGGTAGGATCCCAGAGCTCCTCCAACAGAAGATACGTTAGCTCCAAGTTATCAACTTGATGATGCAAAGAGTCAAAATCTGTAAAATACTTGAAGACATTTGTTCTGAGCCAATTACGAGTGATCAATGGCATGTGATACAGCCCCCAGAGATTCTGAGAACATGTGGCCAAGGTAGTTGGGCTACAACTTGGTTTTATACATTTTAGGGATACATAAGACATTCATGAATACATGTAAGATATGCATTGGTTCAGTCCAGAAAGGCAGGACAGCTGGAAGCAGGGTCTTCAGGTCACAGGTGGATTCAAAGATTTTCTGATTGGCAATTGGTTGAAAGGAATGTCTGGATTATGATAAGAGGTTGTGGAAATAAAGGTTTTTATCATGCAGAATTAGCCTCCAGGTAGCAAACTTCAGAGAGAATAGATTGTAAACTTAACAGACTTAAAGAGTCTATCAGTCTTAAGGCCTTTGTTTTGATGTTATCAACTGTCCCTGAATTCCAAAAAGAGACAGATGTACTGAGGCATGTTGGATCCCCACTTCCCATCATGGCCTGAGCTAGTTTTTCAGGCTAACTTTGGAATGCCCTTGGCTAAGGGGCGGGTCCATCAGTCAGTTAAAATTTTATTTTTGATTACAAACCCATTTCAGGTAGATAGTATTTCCTGGGTATCACTGTATGACCTCAGTATTACACCTACCCTCCTTACCCCATGTCCACCTTAAATGTGGCAACTGACCATACAAAATTCAAGGAAAGCAATCTGGAGGCATAACCAATAGCTAAGGTTTTAATGAGTTCAGACCAGCTTCTACCCCTATACCTTATGACTGAATTTAAAGCCTACTTATTTAAAAATTACTTGCCAATTTAAGTTAATCTGATTTTCTTATACCAATCCAATCCTAATCAACATTCTACCAAGCCACTATGGTGAATGAGAAAAGCAGCCATCAAATAGAACAACTAGTTCTGACATGATGACTAGCACTCTGTGAAGTACAGACTGGACAATAAATCAATGGAATTGGGTGCTTTTTGTCCTAAGCCCACAAATTCATTTAAAAATTCCAACTTCATATTTCATATCTGATAAACAACTCCTTATGCATTGAGGAAAATATGTCTGTGAGTGTTCATAGGCGGAGAGGTGTGAAATTTAATTTTTAAGAGTTTACCATTCAAGAAAAACTTTACATATACCATAGCAATTAATTTCATCCTAGCTGTACAAGGCTTTAATATCAGCTCCATTTTACAGAAAATAATTCTGATGTTCAGGGAAGTTAAATGCATTACATGTTCCAGGACACAGAAGTGTTAAGTGGCACATCAGATTCCAGAATCTGTACCCTTTTTCCTACAGGTATTAACCAACTGTGCAATTGTTTAATATTTGTCATATTTGCAGTATTCTCTCAAATATTTTTATGTTCTCAGATTTCTAAAGCAAGTTTCTTTAAACATACCAATTGATATGTAAAATTAAATGTATCTTTCCAAGGGACTCTAGTTTAGATCTACAAATCAGTATACACTTTTAACCTAATTAAAATATGTTGTTATGCAAGTAGAATATTTTAAATTATTTATTAGCAATTAATACTTAAATATTTACTTTCTCTCTCTGGGATTCTGTTGCTTAGTATATACAAGTTAAAATTTTAAAAATATAGAAGATTTTAAGAGATACATATCTTAAACTGGAACTCTTTAAATATCTTTAAGCTTATCCAGTGAGGACAAATATCACCGCCACGTTATCAACCCATTTCAGACTGATCACTGGTCACTTTGTAGACATAACTGCATATATCTAGCATGACACTCACCTTTCCCTCAGTGAAGATATTTGGGTGAGATAAAAAAATTAACATAATTTATCCCAAAATATATTTCTTTGACGTATATTGAAATGGCTGCTACTGGGTCATCCTGACAAAAATGGCCTTGCAAAACTGTCTTAAGTGGGGAAAATTTGCACCTGTAGAGAATCTCTATTAATTCAGCCATGCCCCAGGATCTGAGAGATTAAGAGACACCTTTAAAAGTCTGAAAAGAAATACTTCCAATCTATATTTTTCCCGGGGAGGCTTCAGCTGCATAGCAAGGCCATCTTTTCTAGCCAAGCCTCTTTTCCCCTTCCTATAACCTGTATTATCAGAATTTAAGCCCTCACTCTTTCAGTAATCTCAGAATGGTATATATGTTTCTGTAACTCATTAAGAAGTTAGTTCATTGTGAAGGCTCCCATGTGTACATGTTAAATAAATTTGTCTGTCTTTTTTCCTGTTAATGAATCTGCCTCGTGTCAGTGATTTTAGCAAATTTTTAGGAGGCCAAGAGCCTATGGCTCCCACAGACATTTTCATGATTGCCACAACTATGATCTTCCTTTTGGGCACTCTGTGTCCCCTTATAAAAAATACCCTATTACTCTCCAAAATATATCCAAAGTCCCATCTTATCATTACATCAGGCTTGATCAGATCTAGATCCTGTGCCTATAAATTACAAGAGATAAGAAATATTACCTGGGACCCTCTTGTCTCATATAGGCAACATACAATGGTGGAACGGGGACGTGATATCCACAGCAAACAGTTCTATTGCAAGTGCAAAGAAGGAGAGGCCTGTAACTATTAATTGATCTATAGTAACTCTGAGGTCCCATTAAGCAAATATTGCCCATTTCCTAACTCTGAGCATTTATAGAAAATGCTCCTTGATTAGGCCTCATTTCAACTCAGTTTATTTTCTGGAGCTCTAGACTTGACTTTCTGGGAATTTCCACTTTTCATACCTCTCCCTGCCCACTTTTGAAAAGCATATTTCTTGGTCAGCATCTTACTGAAGTTCTTTTGTGTCTCATAATTTTTCGTACAGGCAGGTGGTACCTTTGCCAGTACAGGTCTTTTGAAATATTGTGAGTTTCCATGTATTTGATTCCAGCCAAATCTGTGTGCCAGAGTCACTTCTAAATTTCTTTTAAAAAGCATCTCTCTTTATCCTTAATTACTGAAAGTTTGGCTGCTTCAAGATTCCATAGGCTCATCCTTCTGCATTTCCTAGGGGCCTTATTGTCTGACTTAAAGATCTGTTAGATGCACCTTCAACTTTCCAGAGGTTTTAACAGAAAGTGTCATAGCTGCAGGATGGCTTTCGTCTTTGTTCTTAAGTTCATCTTACTGTAATTCTCAGAGCACAGTTGGCTCTCTGTATCCACAGGTTCTACATCTGTAGATTCAACCAACTGTGGATCAAAGACAATCTAGCACAGCTACTTTAGTTTGTGTTTTTGTTTTTTATGTTTCAATTCCTAAATAAGAAAATAATGTTCTGTTTCACAAAGCTGCAATAAAATGATATAAAATCATACATGTGAAACATCTAATAAAGACAGTGACATATACAGAAATTGCTTACATGTTTTCATACCATTTTTGAGTCTATAAAATGGAGACTGTACATCTTAAATTTATACATATAATTTTTTTCTTTAACTTAGCTCCCTTTTTCCTTTCATATTATATTCACATTAGAAAAATTTTCGCACATATTTTTTATTCTCAAAGAATGTACAAAAGTTATAAAGGTTAACAGAATTTTATTAGAACATTTTTTAGATATTCTAATTCTATTCTAAGTCAATTCCAACCTAAGATCCAGAATGGGATATTTTTCTCATAGGGTCATATTTTGAAGGTTGCTGGAGAAAAGGCTTTTTTGGATCCAGGTGTCAGGACAATGTTAATGATTATTCCCAGCAATAATTAACCCCTAATTCACAGCATTAGAAAGGTTATGAGTCCTCGCTTGGTACAATTTAATCACTTGAACTTCATCTGTTATAAATTTAGCAGAAGAAAACCTAGGGCAATTTCAGGTGGTTAAGCAGAGGGCCAGTTTCTTCTGTTTAATAGTCCCTCCCTTCTCTGCCTCAATTTGTATCTGCTATCTCACAGGTGTTTTTAGGACTATTCCCTTGGCTTTTAGAATATGTGATTTTCAAAGTGACTATCTGCCTTCCTAGAAAGAAAATACTATAGAAGAAAAAGATTAAAATGCATTGTTCTGTTTGTAAGTGTTTTTCATTTGCTTAAGCAGGTTCTATCTGGTAACATTAGGTGCATAACTTGTTGTCATTCAAGAATAATTATCTCCAAACAGCAAAGGATTTATTTGAAATTAAAATGAAAATAAATGTGTTACTAATCACTTTAGATCCTGCTGTCTTAATTAGTGTTTAAATATACATAAACAGGTAACTAAATTTATAAATCTGTAATGAAAAATATAAAGCAGTAATAAAAGATAAGAGATAATGGGCTTTGGGGTTAGACTAACCAGGGCTTGAGTACCAGATGTGTGACTCTGGAAATTATATGTTGTATGTAAATTTCAGTATTTATTTTTTTTAAATGTGTTTTCTAGCACATTCCTTGCATAATTAACTCAAGGATTAAGTGAAAGAACAGATACTGCATATAGTAGGTGGCAGAATAAATGAATATAAAACGTGCATAGTATATGACAATTAATGAGGACTCTGAACACATATATGCATGTTTATATTATTGTAGAGGAGGAAAAACCATTTTCCTCTCCCCTTCCAAATTCTCAGCTGCATGCCTGTAACAAAAGACAGGCTAACAGGATAAAAACTAGCAAAAGTTTATTAACATGTGTATCATGCATGTAAAATGGGACTAACTAGAGATGAGCAACTTGAAAAGGTGGCTTAGAACTCAGGTTTATACAGCAGCATTGACAAAGAACAATACATCTAGAGAAATGAAAGGAAAGCAGTGTTAGGCTTCCAAGGGCAAGAAATTGTAAGGTAAATATATTGTAGGAAGGAAACCAATGGTAGATAAAGGCTAGTTAATACTGTTTGTTACATAGATTTTTCTGGTATAGTCTCTGGACTGATAAGGGTATAAAAGTGTCTCCAATGATTAACTTTTGCCATTCGTGGTAGAGAGGGGAGGAAGGACATCTTTGAAAATCTACTTCCTGTTTTTAGTCAAATGGGGAAGGATGGGGAGCTTTTCTTGTAACTTCTTCCTTTTAATTGCTTTCAAAATAATCCTTATGCCAAAATGGTGTATTTTGGAGTTGCATGCCCATTAATATTCTTCAAACAGATAAAATTTGTAAATATATAGATAAAACAGGCATTGACAAACTTGTCTGTAAAAACACAAATAGTAAATATTTTAGGCTCTGTGGGACATAGATTTCTATCACAACTTTCCAACTTTGCTGTTGCAGCAGCCTAAAACCACAGACCATTTATAAATGAATGAGTTGTGGCTGTGTTTCAATAAAATTTTATTTATGGGCACTGAAATTTGAATTTCCTCTAATTTTCACGTGTCATAAAATATTAATGTACCTTACAATTTTTCAACCATTTAAAAATGTAAGAAACATTTTTAGCTCAATAACTGTACAAACATTGGTAAGGGGCCAGATTTGGTTTGATGAATATAGTTTGCCTATTTTTGAATTAAAGTATTATACCAGTGTAGACACTTTTCTTCTACCTCATACGTATTTTATTTTATTTTTGTTTCATTTAACTTTGCTTTTGTTTTGTTTTCTTTTTTGTAATCATATTACTGCGGAATTTCTCTCAGGAAAAAAACTATGTTGATCCTGTTACTAAGTGGGTATCACCTAAGGGTGCCATTTTCCAATAAGTTAATTTTAAAATATCCATTCAGTATGAGCAGAAGTTATTAGTTGGATTTAAAAAAATAGTTGTTTAACAATTATATATACTGATATGGCTTGGCTGTGTCCCCACCCAAATCTCATCTTGAAGTGTAGTTCTCATAATCCCTGTCTGTCATGGAGGGACCCGGTGGGAAGTAATTGAATCATGGGGACAGGGTTTTCCCATGCCATTCTCATGATAGTGAATAAGTCTCATGAGATCTGATGATTTCATAAAGGGGAGTTCCCCTGCACAAGCTGTCTTGCCTGCCCCATGTAAGATATGCCTTTGCTTCTCTTTAGCTTACCACCATGATTGTGAGGACTCCTCAGCCATGTGAAATTGTGAGGTCATTAAATCTCTTTTTATTTATAAATCACCCAGTCTTTGATATGTTTTTTTTTAGCACCATGAGAAGGAATTAATACATATGCACTAATGCTTTTATTTGATAAACTTCCCTATTATTCCTAATATAGTTTCTGGTTTTCAATTTTTTTACTACTATGTTATTTTTGAGTGAATAAGAAGAGCTATATGTCACTAAAATAAAACACTTAAAAAAGTAGCAATAAGTGAAGCACAGATCAAAAACCTCAGAAACAAAACAAAATTACTGTAAAACTGCTTTAAATGTTTTTTTGTATTACTTCTGATTATATTATGATATAACCATTATTTAAGAAGTTTACTAAGGCCTAAGAATTTATAGTAGTAGTGGTGTTTCTTGCATTGACCAAAAAAGAGAAAAAAAGCACAGCTCCACAAATTTTGTCATGGTTCACAGAAAATCAAAGTCATCAATTAGCCATTTGGAATATACATGCTTTTTTTTCTTTTTTTTTTTTGCTTCTATAGAGCTTCTTTCTTTTCTACAGGAGTCTTCTTCCTAAAGATAATCATTTTCAACTGTGTGGAAAATAATGCTTTGTCATTTGCACTGCAACAGAAACCCCATAGATTGATCCTTTTAACGTTAAGAATTATGACAACATTTATCAAATTTAGTATTCAGAAAGATTATTTGATAAGGTTGCTAAAATTTAGATTCCTGGGACCTAACACCAGAGAATCTAATATTAATAATTCTACAAAGAGGTTAAAGTATCTTAGTATTTAGTAAGAACACTCAGTGTTTATGGTGCAGATATTTCTGGGACCAAATGGAGAAATATTATAGATAGTAGTATGTTATTCTATATACCTTAGACTTTGAAGATGTATCCTCTTGAGGTATTTTCTGACTTTCTTATATGTGTGGGCTCTTTTGTTGTTTTTGAAACCTGTACTTTATTTGTTAATTTATAATTTTACAAATATTTAGTAGTTTACTTGTTTATTTGATATTATCTGGACTAGATTGTAATCTTTCTAAGTATGGATTACTTTGCTGTTTTTAACAATTTGTATACAATATCTAGCATCTAATCCAGTACAAACTAGCTTCTCAATAAGTATTTGTTCAGCAGCTATATAACAAGATTCTAAGAAATGCCCAGTTCCTGCTGATTTCCAGGCAATCTTCCTTCTTCTTATCTGTTTCCCCATGGAGATCTGTATCTAAATGCCTAAAACAGGGCTGGATGCCGTGGCTCACACCTGTAATTTCAGTGCTTTGGGAGGCAGAGGCAGGCAAATTACCTGAGGTCAGGAGTTCGAGACCAGCCTAGCCAACATACTGAAACCCTGTCTCTACTAAAAATTACCAGGGTTTTATGGTGAGCACCTGTGGTCCAAGCTACTCAGGAGGCTGAGGCAAGGGAATTGTTTGAACCTAGGAGGTGGATGTTGCAGCAAGCAGAGATTGTGAAACTGCACTCCAGCCTGGGTGACAGAGTGAGACTCCATCTCAAAAAATTAAATAAAATATCTAAAATAGTGTCAGGCTATATTCATATTATTCTGAAGTTAAAAGAAAGAGACAATATCAGGCACTGAGAAGATATTAATTAAGTATATGTTTAATGAATCAATCTATACTGAAGACAAGTGAAACCAATACTTACATCTCATAATGAGTTCTCTAGAGAACCAAATGATCACATACCTGTATTTGTCATGTATTTTTAAAAGTCATATGTAATAGACATAAGGATGCCTGTTCCCCGGAGTTCTCATGTGCTAGTGCCTAGAATCTGTGAATATATTGTATTACATAGTAAAAGGGGAATAAGGTTACAGGTCTATTTGATGTTGCTAATCAGTTTACATTAACAAGATTATCTTAGATTATTTTGGTAGGCCCAATGTAATCACAAAATAGCCTCAAATCGGGATGAAAGAGAAGCAGAATCATGAGAAAGGCCCTACTGACTACTCTTGACTTTGAAGATTATAGAGGTCAGGCGTCAAGTAATGTGGGCGACTGCTAGTGGCTAGAAAAGGCAAAAACTAGATTCTCCTCTAGAATCTCTAGAAAGGAGCATAGCCCTGCCAACTCCTTGATGTCTAGTTCAATGAACTGTAAGATAATATATTTGTGGTGTTTTAAACTACTGTATTTGTGGAAATTTGTTACAATAGCATTAGAAAAATGGAAGACTGTTTAATGTCTTTAAAGACACAGAATATAAAATAGAATATATAAGGGAAAATAAGAAGAATAGAAAATGAAGAAGAAAATATGCTACAAATGAGGATTAATATAATTAATACAAATCTTTCTGGTAGTCAAGGAAAAAGAAATTTGCTTAACATACTTAGATTTCTTTATCATAAAGAAAAAATAACCAGCTATTTTTAATTCTGTTATTTCAAAATTCTATGTAGCAAATTATTTAAAAGTCTCAGTATTTTACATTCTCAATACATTTGAAAGCTGCAATATTTTGACTGTATCTGTAGAAACCAAGATGGTGATTCCTGGGTTTAGGAGAGAAGAAGATAAAGGTGCCAAATCTGAATTTCTAGCAATAGGTATAATTTGAAAACAAAACACAACAACAAATAAAACAGAAGAAACCAGTAATTGTATAGGTAACTCTGACATATCTTCCTCTGTAGTTGTGAATCAATGATACAGAAGACATTGAATGACAGAAGTGATGCTTTTTGGTGTCAGTTTTACAAAAAATAAGTTATTTTACCTCATATTAAAAAAAATGTGATTTAATCAAGATGAATGTTTAAGGGGCTATGTTAATATTGTCCAAGAAAATGGCCTCATAGTGGTCAAATTTTATTCAACGATAGAAGACTAAATGTTGAGGTGACATAAAAATTAATGAACTATTTGTCATCTTGATAGTCTTGATAATCATGGCTAATTTCTTTTAATTAGGCGTTTAGTAAAAGAGAGTAAATGGTTATATTTTCTGATAAATTATTGGGTAAAGCTTTAAATTTCTCAGATCTCAAATGTCACAACTGTTGACTCTTGAACAACCCAGGCTTGAACTTCAGATTCCATTATACACAGATTTTCTTACACTTTCTTATACCCCAAAGACAACAAGGTCAGCCTCTCTTCTTCCCCTTCCTCCTCAGCCTACTCAGTGTGAAGACAAGAGGAAAATCTTTATGATGATCCACTTCTACTTATTAAATAACAAATAACAAATAAATTATCTCTTTCTTATGATCTTCTTAATAACACTTTCTTTTCTCTAGCTTACTTCACTATAAGAATGTAATATACAATACATATAACATGAAATATATGTAAATTGACAGTTTATGTTATCAGTAAGGCTTCCAGTCAACAGTAGGTTATTACCAGTGAAATTTTTGGAGAGTCAAAAGTTGTACATGGAATTTTTTGACGGCATGGGGGTTTGTGCCTCCATCCTTGCTTTGTTTCATGGTCATCTGTATTGATGCCCCTTTTATAGTATGGGTTGTAAGTAAATGTATACATGCCTGATTTATTCACAAAGGCACTCACTTCCTTGAGTAGAGGACCTTCCTTCTTATCTTTGTATCTAATGGTATTACTGGGCTTGATAAATGCGAAGTAAGAAACGGAATGAATCCAGTTTCACCAAAGAATTGTAAAACTTTTAACTCATATAAACTCTTACAAAGAAGGAATATGACATTATCTGCTGACAGTGTTTTTTGTTATTTTGTTGTTGTTGAATCAACACATGCAATATTTTGTTATCTATTTAAGAGTTAGACTTTTTCAACAAAAATTTTTGATGATAAAGTTGCAACATTTAATGTATTTGTTTCTCACAGTTTATTATGTGTAGATTAGCATAAGATTAGCTCTTGTGGCACATTGTATATCTACCCTTTTAGAAAAGTCCCCAGAATTTTCTTTTGATTCTAATTCAGAAACATTCTTTAGCCAATGATTACTAAATTAGATGCCATTTTTTTTTTCAATATGTCTCAGTGGAAACTAGAAATATTTTCACCATTGGCTTAAAATCTTAGTGAATCAGGGCTTTAAAAGGGCAGGAAATTCACAGATGCACAATAAAAATGTAAAGAAAAAGACCTGACATTTTTGGAATACCCTTAGTGACTATTAAGTAGAATCCAAAAGCTAGTATTATCTCTCATGTTTACTGCTTCCTTCTCTGTTGTGACTTGTGAGTGGCAGAACTTTGAGGCTTTTCTATTCTGAGCCGTGCTATAATGTGATGTGATTGGCATCTACTCTTCATGTTTACTCTTTAAATTGTTTCAAGTATTTTAAAGACTGAACTGAATTACCCATGCAGCAATCTCACTGCTGCATACTCTTGCATATCCAAGAACTCAAAGCACAGGCATATAAAGCACATTTGAAATATATTGTGTTTGATCTCATAAATTGAATGTAAAGTGAGGTGAGAGAAAAGTTGAGGGAATTGAACAAATTATACAGAAATTTTCATCGTATCCATTCTGAAATATTCTTTATATAAAATACACAGAATAAAAGGTGGAGTATAGTTAAACATTTATGGCCTTCTTTTGTCCAAAACATTTCATAAAATCCGGGAAACTGAGCGCATGATGCCCATAGCTTTCTTTAATAAATTATGAAAACACCTTTGTGTATTCCCTACACAGACTTCAATATTGCTTTAGGAACAACGCTTGGAATTTGTTTTCACATGAGGACATTTTGAATATATTGTTTTTAACTGATACTTCTGTTTCCAGTAGGGAGACCCTTGAGAAAAATTTCTCTGTTTCTTGAATCAGGAACACAAATGTATTTTTAACATTTGTATTTATGTACTTTGATCTAGTGGATCCATGTATGGTCTTACGGCACCTATAAATTATGTTAGAGTTTCTTGTATGTGTTTTCATGCATGCTGCCGGAAAGCCCAGAGCAAAATGTGTGGTTCATCTCTATTAAATATACTGGCTCTCATCAGATTATGCCCTTCTGCTTTCCTTTCCTTTCCAAAGAAAATATTATAGGAAATACAGAACTAAACTGGTCAAGTATTTTTGTCCCCTAAGCCGTACACTTACCAATAGAGATAAAAAAAAAAAGCACGCTCTAACTATGGAAGATATATCCTTAAGAGTGCCTTTGGCAGATGCCTACCAAGGCTCTATGTGGACATTCAGTGATAAGAAAGTAAAAAACATAGAATAAAATCCTTTCATTCTAGTATAAAGAAAATTTTTAACTCTTTTTAGTCCTCAAACCAAAATTGATTTCTGTGCCTCTTTTGAAAACTGGAGACCTGTCATATTTGAGTCTTTGGATTTACTTTTCACTTTTTATTTTTTTTGGTTAATCAAGTTTGAATACTTTTTAGATTTACTTGTTGATTTTTAAAGATAGGCCTTAATGAGTTGTGCTGCATGCTTTTGGATATATGAACATCCAAAAAGTTATATAAAGGAAGAAGTATAAATTAATATACTTAGGAAATTTTTTGATGAATTGTCATTTTCAAAAGAAAAATAAAGACTGTAAGAGTATACACCTACAAATACAATAAAATACAAAAGATTGCTATAAATCAAAGCATGGTGGGGGAAAAAAGCTAACATATAAATTATTTGTTAAAATAGAGCTTTAAAAGATACCTATTGTATAGTATATAGTAGTTGCATTTAAGAGAGTCACGATTAATTGTATTTCTTGGCTAAAATAAAAATATGCACTGGTAGATGCCACATTTCCACATAGGCATGTATGGTTTACAAAACTGAGCTAAGGTGTAACCCATCAGTTTTTAAGGCTTTATTTTAATGGACTTAAAATTTTTGAAAAACTTGGCCTTCAATCCTGAACAGGTTGATTATATATAGCATATGTAAATTTTTTTCAGATGTTCACATTTGCATATGATTACATCTATATTTACTTCAAATACGAAATTTTACCAGCTAATGTTCATGCTGCTCACAGAATGTGGTGGTGGACTCTCGTATAAGTAGTATGCTTTAGATTTATTTTCAAAATTAACATCTTGACATTTGTATCTATAGTGATAAAATTAAAAAAACTGATTTATCATGATTTGCAAATATTAGAATACCAAAGTGTGTATTTTTTTTTTTTTTTTTTTTTT
>NW_016107501.1:316883-331477 GCF_001604975.1 Cebus imitator
GTCTCACTCTCTCACCAGGCGCTAGGCTGGAGTACAGTGACGTGATCTCAACTCACTGCAGCCTCTGCCTCCCAGGTTCAAGAACTTCTCCTGTGTCAGCCTCCCGAGTAGCTGGGACTACAGATACATGCCACCGTGTCCAGCTAATATTTTTGTGTTTTAGTAGAGATGGGGTTTCACCATTTTGGCCAGGATGGTCTTGATCTCTTGATCTCTTGACCTCATGATCTGCCCACCTCAGCCTCCCAAAGTGCTGAGATTACAGGTGTGAGCCATCACGACTGGCCCCAAAGTGTGTATTTTTGAAAAGTGTTTTTTACACAGTCGAAGTCTGTGGTGTACATCTGAAGACTGGTGACTTCTGTCAGGGATAGTCAAATTTTGTGCAAAGAAAGTTTGCCTAATCCTTGGTGGTTGTTTATATCTGTACTCCAGGGAACTGGCCCATGGCAGGAGACTTGCTGACAAGACACAGAAATCAAGGAGTCATTTATAGATGACAGATATTACTAAATCCTAGAATGGATAGTCTACAAAAAAGAAATTTAAAATAACAATCATTATAGCTTTAATTGAGGTTGTGTGGTTTTTATCTCACCTTCTTGTTAATACTTTATATTTGCATTGGATTTTGTCATTGGATCACTGAGTTAGCCCTCTTGACAGTCACATGCCCTCATTGGGGAAAACTGATTTTACATGAAGGGATTTTAAAATAAGTTGGGCTGGAAAGGAAGAGAAAAAGCTAGGATATGACTAAACATCATGAATGTAAAACTGATACCATAATTAAAATATGTAAACAAAATAAATTTTAAAAGTTTATTTTTTGTCCATGGAGGATTAAAAAATAAATGAATAAAATTCTAAAAAGATTGTTTTTTTTGTCCATAGAGGATAAAAAATGTAGGAATGTTTTAGGATACTTTGCCAACATCAAGTGAAAAGCAGAAGTATAAAATGTTGGAGTTCCTAAAAACACTGCTCTATGAATTTCACTCCTTCTTTACTCTCTGTTGTTAGGTGATCTTCAGTCCCATGGCTCTCAATATTTTCTGTTCCTTTAACTCCCTGGCACGATCCTCTACTGAGAGTACCAGTCTAGCTTTGCAAGCTGAATATTTAAATGTTTTTTAAATTTAGCATATTCAAAACTGTACTATTTCCACCTCCAGTTCTGTTCACCAGCTCTACATTACTCCTTCCTCTAGTTTTTATAATCACAGTAAATTACACAATCAGACACATACTGTTCAAGCCAGAATATTGTGGTCATCCTAAATCCTTTCTACTTCTTCAAATATAACAATAATATTTGTCCTATTTCTGATTTGGTCTCTTTTGTCTAGTTGAGACCAGCATCAATCCTGATTTGACTGTTACAAAATCCCAGTAACTGTTTTACTTATTTTATCCCTTGCTTCTGTCAAGTTTATTCTCCACACAGTAGCCAGATTGGCTTTAAAAATAAAACAAAAACAAACAAGCAAACAAATATCAAATTCAATTTTGCTGCTATCTTGGTAAAACTATTTTCTTATTTCCATTAGAATATTTAAAAATGTCTATTTTCTTTTTATTTCAACTAGAATGAAACTAATTGTTAGGATGTGTTAACATACTGATTCTAAGAGGATAAAAATCTTTGTCATGCACGGTTTCCCAATTTCCTGTGTAAGAACTCACCAATTTCAAGCAATCAACACAATATCACTGGAAGGAAATGTGTAGTAGCATACCATTGTATTGCATTTCCACCCTGCAGATACAAGAGATGTCAAGTATCTATTGTGATAATAGCAAAATAATTTTGGAAGTGGCGAGTTTTGAGTAATGATTTTTAAAAATTAGATGTATTTAATTGTAAGTTTAAAGAATTTAGCTAATTTAACTTTTTAAAGATGATCTTGGCTAAAATCCAACTCAAAAAATCCCTGAAAGAGACACTCATTTCTCACAAAGCTAGATTGAGCAACTCTATCACATCATTGGATAAAATCCATGACCTTTTCTCTGGCTAACCAAGCTCTTCATAATCAATTGCTACTGCTTTCTCTGTGAGCATATAAAGTGTCTTGTTCTCCAGTTTACTTGGCCATAGCAAATCACTGGAACACTTAAAAGGCACTCCATATGAATGGACCTTCCAGGTCAAGAAGGTGCTGTGGGTGAGTGAGTGAGTGGTAAATGTGAAGGCTTTAGGACATTATTGTACACTATCATGGACTTTATAAGCACTGTACATTGAATTTATTAAGAAATATTTTTTCTTTCTTCAGCAATAAACTAACCTTAGATTACTGTAACTTTTTTATTTCATAAACTTAAATTTTTATTCTTTTGCAATAACAGCACAAAACATAAACATACTGTACAGCTGTACAAAAATATTTTCTTTCTTTACATCCTTATTAGCATTTTTCTATTTGTAATTTATTTTTTTAACTTTTAAAACTCTTTTTGTTAAAAATTAAGACACAAAAAGACACATGAGCCTAGCCCTACACAGAGCCAGGATCAGGATCATCACTATCAGGTCAGCCAGATGCCACCTTGCTCTTTCCTCCTTCATCTTTGATAGATACCCAAACCATTCAGGTCTAGTATTTGTTGGCATTTTTTCTCCATCCTCTTGTAGTTTGGAGTTCTGGGTACATCTTGTTGCCTAATTTTGTTGTTTTCTTTATTGTACTCTTTTTTGTGTATTCTTTGTTGTTGTTTACTAAGGCAAGAAAATATATCTTAGAAATGTTTCAATGAGAGAATAATTAAAAGAGTTGTTTGTTGAGCCATCATTTCACTGTAAAATCTAATTAGCCAGTTCAATGTCTTTTTTTAACATTCTTTCTTAACTGAGATCATTGGATTTCCATGGTTTTTTGTTGTTGTTGTTGTTTTTCTCACTATCTCGTTATTCTGTCCATTTTTATGTTCATATTCAGAGAGATTCGAATAGTATGCTGTTCCTACTGTGTCCATCTTCTGAGAATATTGGAAATAGCATTTACAAGCCAAAATCTGAACACAAGTTAAATTCATTGCTACTGGGATATTCTGACTTTTAGGCCTTTTCTGAGATTACATACAGAAACACACACATGCATACACTTTTATTTTTCTTTTCCCCCATCAAGAACCCTGGTTCCTAACAATATCAATATTTGCATTCACATTTACTCAATTTAAAAATATATACAAATTAGTGTCAGAATTGTTATACTCAATATTTTCACAACTTTCTAATGTTATGAAAGTTGACTTTCATACATTCCAAAAACATTCATTGAGAATCAACTATGTACCAGGAAACATCTTAAATCCTTTATTTTGTTTTTCTCTCCTACAAATTACAAAACCATCTTGTAACTTTCAGAGTCCGTATTATGAACTAATTGAGTCCCAGGGAGCCTAATAAACACTCCAATGAAAAATGGTGACGCAAGAGTCAAACTTAACTTTTGCTAATTCTAAATTATTTCCCTTAAATTACTTAGTTAACCTCTTTGCTTAAAATAATTAAGTATAATCTTTCATTCCACTTATGTCCACTAAAAGTAGCACTGATCATATTTTAAAAATTTACAAAGTCACAAAAACTTACATAAATAAGTATATATAATTAAGTAGGTATCTGTGCACTGACCACATTTCTTTTATAGGGAAAAGGTGCCACAGAGGGTGATGTTACATAGTCCACAGGTAGAGCTTTCACTTTTTAGATCATAAACACAGGAGGGGTTCAAAGTTAAGAATATCTAGTATGTAAAGAAAAATATTCTAAACAAAATTAGTCCTAATCTTTCCATTTCTAATCACCAATATGCAAATTTTTCATATTTTAGTTTAATATATGCTTCAAGAAATTTGGCAACTACACTGTGACATGAACACATTTAAAACAGATTATTTTTAGGGTTCAAAAATGAAACAAGTGTAAATATTTAATATACCTTTGAGCAGCTCTTATGTCATGGTTGTCATCCAAGTATGTACATAGTGAAAAAATAAGAAATCTTGCTGAGATGCAATAAATAGAATATGTGTTAGGAGAGAAATATGGCAGAATATTAACAAGTCGAAGACAAACATATTTTCAGTGCCAAAATGATTGTGTAAGTCAGTGAGTTTACAACTGTAGCTTCTCTCTTACTACTATTTTTATGATCTAAAGTTCATAATCTATATTTCTTCCATTTTATTAAGTAAATGGTCCTTTTGCTGTGATTTTTTTCTTGATAAAGATGACAAAATAGCTATTCTAATTAGATCTAAACAATAATATATTTTTATGCTGATGAGGCACTTAATACTAGAGGAATGTGTAAAGAAAGTAGGCATTGATGTTACAGATATGTTGAGCTTATTATATGAACTGTATTATCAGGTTTTTATAATAAAACTGAAAGAAAATGCTGCCCAATTATCAATCTTATTTCTTACTTTTTCTAGATGTTCAGTTAGTTTACATTTTCCAGGCTTAGTTGACATTAGGATTAGTCATGTGGCCTACTGATGAGCACAGGATTTGTGGGTCTCTGCCAAGCCTGGCTCATAAGAGACTCAAAAGCTGAGCCTCACGTTCTTTTCCCTAGGCCCATTTGACATAGGTAAGCTGCAAAACTTTGGAAGCCATGTATTAAAAACAGAAAAGGCCAAGAGGGAAAGAGTCAAGATGCCTCAGTCTTAGCAGAGGATAACTCCCCACCATTTTAAACATAGTATTGTATGATAAATCAATTTCCATTTTACTCAGTCTCTGAGATTTAGAGACGTAATTATTATAGCAGTTAGTGTTACCCTAAAGATACTGTAATTCCCATTTTGACAGCTATGGAAAATTGAAAACTAGATCACAGATAATTTTCTTGCCCTGATATTTAATAGGTTTCACTAAATTTTCTCTTTAGACTAAAGAGTTAGAAAATTTTCTTTGAAGACACCCGCATCACTTTAAGCTTGTGTGTGTGCGTGTGTACATGCATATATGTGTGGTTATTTATTTTGGGTAGTGTAGATGTACACAAATCATAATACAGATAGTCATTATCTGCATCCCAGTATTGGTTTTGTTTGCATATTTCTACTTGCTTCTTGATTTTTATCAGTGATAGTCTACTTTGTATGTTTTGCCCTTTTACCTGTATCAGGAGAATCTCTGATTGTTTATGATTTTATGTCCTCCTACATCTTAATTCTTTGTCTACAATTTCAGTTTTCTTTAATGATCTCCAGTAACTTTTGCTCACAGATTATGAAGTTTTTATTATTGGAAAAAAATAGAAGACTTAAAACCATTCTTGGGATAGAGTTTATGCTGGAGACTCTGATAAAGAAGGGACAAAAAAATAGTGCAATGCAATTGGTAACAAAGGCTGATGGTTTTATTTATCATTGATAGACTAATAGATTGCAAACAATTATAGAAAATATATAAAGGAAATTCCTTCATAAAATTATGTAACTTGACAATAACTTAGAATGGAAGCATAATGAAACCACATATTCTCAATTTGTTTATTGATAAAATTTGCCCCATCAGCATCTTTCTCTTTCTATATTCCATCAGTGGTATAGCTACTTTCTGAGTCAGAAAACCATAATGGATCTCTATATCATACAGAGTTTGGAGGACTTATTCATTTTTCCTGCAAAAGTTAAATAAAGTGCAAAAGTTTCAGCCCATCAATCCTTTACCAAGCTGTCCAAGGTGACATTTCATTAGCACATTTTGTCAGTGGATAAATCGTACAGCATGCTCTGAAGGGAAGGTGGAAAACATCTAGCCCTTTTTCATTAGATCCATCTGAACTTGAACCATTGGAGATTACATACAAAAAGCACATGAGACAGAGGAAGCGCTATCCTGTCTATAAACTGCGTTAATCATTCATTCCCTTCAGAGTGTCTTAAGTCAGTGCCATGTCTCTGGTTAAGCCCTAAACTGGCTATTCAATTTTTAGTTGTATGACAGATACATTTCAAGGAAAATCAGAGACATAATGACTGCTGCCAGGCTTGATAAAGTCTTCATTCATCAATTAAGAGGTTCCAATAACCTAAGATAGATACAGAAAAATAAGGGAAATTCCATGACAACACGGCTGATTTTGTCTCCTCTTTCTAAGTTTCACTGAATTCTGGCCATAGGTGCTACAAAGGCCTACTGAAAAGCCTGGAATCAGAGGGAAACCCTATGATCTGAGGAAAGAGCTTTTCTTTCTTACTCTGCCTAAATTACGTTCTATCTGAAATCAGTTGGTATGGAAAACTTTTGTGGACACCTTCATAAATTTCAATTTAAGAGGTTTCAAATTTATGTAAAAAAGTTCTTTCTTTCTCTCTTGTTGTTGTTTGCACATAAAAGTCTGTGGATACAGAGATTATCTTCTAGTCTAATGTTTTCAATTTTGTTGGATCCAGTGCTAGGAATGTTTCCCAGTTTTAAACAGCTACTGTGTTAAAATGTTTCTGAAACATATGTTCAAATATAAATTTTAATTCTGTAACACCATCCAGGGTATATTTCAAACCCAGACTTTTTTTTTTGCCTATATGAAATGGAGAGAAAATATCTTTATAGAATATAGAGCATTTTAATTAGGCAAATTATCAGAATGAATGAAAACTGACTATAAATGGAAACTTTGATGAAACAAAACAATAAATATGATATCTAGTAAATTTCTAAGTGTATTGTGAGAAATAGCCAGTACCAATAAACAGTATTTGACATCACTAGGATTGGAACTTTCAGAAATGAATACTAAATCAATAAAAACATTGAAAAAAGAAAATATAATTAGCATTGCCTACTTATATAGACACATAGAGCTAATCAGTCAAAAGATACATTCATGATCACATTGTGCCAACGGCAACATTTGTCAATTTTTTCAAATTGCATCCTGCTTCAACTTTATTTCAAATTATTTCAAAGTGCATTGTTTTTAATAAATGAATAATTTTCTAACTGTGCTCCTAAAGGCATCATGTTCCTTCCCTTCAGGTGTTTCTGGAACATGGGACATAGGTGGGTGTTCGTGGGAAGCCCTTCAACATCAGCTGAAACAACTGTACTTTTGTGTGTTTAACATAAAGGACTTTACAGTAAAATTTTCTTTGAACAAAAAGTCTGCAGCTAAGAAATATTAAAAAAAAACACTATAATAATTAAAATTGAGGATATCTTTTTCCTATCACTGCCACAAGATGCAATTTATTAAAATATAGAATCAGAAATTTCCATATCTGAATCTTAGCCAACCACTGGATCAGCAAATTTGCATAAAATGTCTTTATTGTATTGACGGAATTACTGAAATTGTTTTGATGATTAACAGCATAGCCAATACCAGCCCATTAATTAAATGACTAGCTCAGTTTGAGTGAGATGTCCAGATGAATATACTAAGTTAGCTAGGACTGGTGGAGGTGATACAATGATAGAGGGAGGAGGCAGAAAAATTCTAGGCAGAAAAGGAGTACGTCCCCAGCAAAACCCCACCCTCAAGGCAAAAAGCCTGAAACCCCTGCCCAAAGTGAGAACTTCTATCCCTGTCTTCCCACTCAAATGTTGTCTTTTCCTAAACTACCTATGGCTTCCCCCATTCCCCATCCTGTGCCTATAAAGACCCCAGACTTAGCTGGCAGAGAGAAGCAGCAGATGGATGTAGGAAACTATAGCTGGATGTGGGAGAGAAGTGGTTTTACTTCAGAGGGACAGTTTGATGGTGGAACTTCGGAGAAGAATCTGGCAGAGATGGCCAGATTCCAGAGAAGATAACCTGCCTGCTCCATCCCCTTTGCAGCTCCCTATCCTCCTCAGAGCCACTTTCATTGGCAGTAGAATCCCCTGCATTTACCTTCCTTCAATTAGTTTGTGCAACATTTTTCCTGGTTGCTGCACAAGAGCTTGCCAGCTACGAATGTGGATACAAAACGTTGTCATACTAGTCCTTTGCTCCTGCTGGCAGACTGCAGCCACTCATGCAGAAGGGCAGAAGGCCCCCTGAACAGTTAACACTTAAGCTTTCCATGAATGGCAGAGCTAAAAGAGCACTGTATCATGTCCCTTGAGGCTTCAGGAGTCACAGGCACACTGCCTAGGCACTGCTGGGGTCCTGCATGGAGGTTGTTCCTGCCTGCGACCAAAAGTGCTCACACTGGCTCCTGCACCCACTCACCTGGGTGTTCACTCTCCTGAGGGATAGAGTGCAGCAGCTCCGAGTGAGTGGAGTTTGATCCTGGAGGTGCGGAAGCAGTTGGCGAGTTGCAGTTCTCTTGCACTCCAGTTGCCGCCTCATTCGCTTGTGTGCTCCCTCCCATGAGGAGTTGAAAGTGGTGGGCTGCGTAAATGAGGCACACCTGTCAGGAGTCACATGTTGGGGGTGGTGTGTGTGTGTCAGGGAAATATCCTGCTTCTGAGCAGTGAGGCTCAATTTTGCAACCACTAATATGGATGTCGGTGTATACTCTTTCAGCTGTATGTGTGGGTGTGTGCAGGGACTGGGACACAGAGGAGCACTGAAAGAAAGACATATGGTCTTTGGCTAGTTAAACTGACTAATTTTCTAAAAAGACTGCAGACACCAAAACATTCTTGACTTATTTAGAAGAAAACATATAAATACATACTTGCTCCCTTCACATACACTTGCTCTTCCTTCTTGTCATCTACATTTCCGAAGGTGCTAGCACTGTGGTAGTGACAGAGAAAAGTACATGGCAAATTGGAACACAGGCTAGTGGAAACGTCAGGCTTATAAGGAGAAAATCACAATAAATTTGGATAAACTTTTAATAAAATTAACCACAGGGTTCTACTGAGGCCTGAGGAAAGCTGACTAAAATAGGGAAGCTGAAACAAGGTTTCCAAAGCAAAGATTCTTGAGCCTTCCTTGAGCAGAACAGACAACCTAACAGCAAGGCAAAAAAGCCAAGTTGTTGGGTATTAAATAATTAGTTCAGCATTACTTTCAGCTGAATAAGCTTTAATGAAAACCAAATGTTTGGGCTTAGTAAATCCATGGTAACCACAGGACTAACACAATACTTACTGTGGAGTTGAGGAATTGCCATAGGTGACTAAAACTACCACTGACTGCTCATATATCCACATAATTAATGTCTTAATCTGTAAACCTGGATCATAATTCTTTAAGTATATTTTTACTGCATAATTATACTTTGCTTATACATGTTGCAATAAAATTGTGACAACTCTGCAGATGCCATTTCTCTGCGCTCCTCTTTTGCTTCAATCAGATTATTATGGCTGGGGTTTGGAAAGATTTATTATAATTGTAAATATGAATAAACTACAATGGAGTTTTATGGAAGTATCTGTATTTTCACAATAATTTACTCTAAGAACTATACATAGCACTAAAATATAATAATATCAAGTATAGTAAAACATAGTTTGCGTTCTTCTCTTGCTTTAGAGTAGATATATTGCATATCATATGTATAACGATATAAACTGAGACTTCATTTTCAAACTCACTAAATTAAAAGACTGTGTTAAAGGTGAAGTTTACATTTAAAGTGGTTTTTACATAAAATGTTTTTGAGCTACTGGGACAAGTGTTGGTAGAAAAAGTCTGTTCAAGCAGGAAGAAAATACTGTTTGTCTTTACATTAACACATGCGTACAGATAGTTCACATGTATTTACCATTGGATACATTGTGTTCAAAGAGGAAGAAAAAAAATGTTATTTATCTTTCAGTTAACGCACGAATATTGAGAGCTCACGTGTATATACCACAAAATGTATAGTAGCACATTCTACCATTGCATAACTCTAATTTACAGTGTTTGCCCTTTATTCTCCTCTCCTATAATATTTACACATCACCTAATGTGTGTCTTAGTCTGTTCCTGCTACTATAATAAAATACTGCAGACTGGGTAATTTATAAATCATATATATTTATGTCTCACAGTTCTGGAGGCTGAGAATTCCAAGATTAAGGTGCAGGCAGATTTGGTGCTTAGGAAGGGCTGCTCTCTGCTTCCAGGATGGTGTCATGTTTCTGTGTCCTTGGAGAGGATAAATCCTGTGTCCTCACATGGCAGAAAGGGAAAAAGTATAAAAAGGGGGTTTCCCTTCAAGTCATGTATCCCATTCATGAGGTTAGAGTGCTCTTTCCAAAGACCTCACCTTTTAGTAGCATTACATTGAATATTAAATTCCAGCACATAGATTTTGGAGGGACACATATATTCAAACCATAACATGTCACTTCTGGCTTCCCAAAATTTATATCATTCTTACATGCAAAATACATTCATGCCATCCCAATAGTCCTAAAAGTCTTAACTTTTTCTAGCACTAGTCCAAAAGTTTAAAGTAGTCCTAAATGTCTTAACTTTTTCTAGCACTAGTCCAAAAGTTTAAAGTACAGAGTTCAATCAGAATATCATCTAAATGAGACGTGGGTGAGACTCTAAGGTGTATTTCATTCTGAGGCAATCTCCCCTCTGTCTGTGAACTATCAAACCACCCAAGTTATATGCTTCCAAAACACGGTAGTAGAATAGACACAGGGTAGATATTTACATTGCAAAAGGAAGCATTTCCTTTCCAACAAGGAAAACAGTATTAAATCTTGTGGCTAAAGAATAATCTTCTTTTGAGTCCACGTCTCAATATTACAGACACACTGGGATGGGGATTAGATCTCAAAGGCTCTAGGCAGCCTCACTCTCATTACTTTGTCAAAAAAAAAGCACTTCGGTGCTTTAAGATTTGACTGCCCCGCTGGTTTTCAGACTTGCATGAGGCCTATTGCCTCTTGGTTTTGGCCAATTTCTCTTTTTTGGAATGGTTGTATTAACACAATGTCTGTACCCCTGTTGTATCTAGGAAATAACTAGCTTGCTTTTGATTTTAGAGGCATACAGGATGAAGAGACTTGCCTTATCTTAGATGAGACTTTGGACTGTGGACTTTTGAGTTAATGCTGAAATGAGTTAAAACTTTGGGAGGCTGCTGGGAAGGCATGATCAGTTTTGAAATGTGAAGACATGAGAGATTTGGGAGGGGCTAGGGGCAGAATCATATGGTTTGGTTGTATCCCTACCCAGATCTCATCTTGAATTGTACTCCTATGATTCCTGTGTTTTATGGGAAGTGGTAGATGACTGAATCATGGGAGTGGTTTTCCCCATGCTATTCTTGTGATGGTGAGTGGGTCTGGCACTGTCTGATGGTTTTATCAGGGGTTTCCACTTTTGAATCTTCCTCATTCTCTCTCTGCCTGCTGCCATCCATGTAAGATGGAACTTGCCACTCCGTGCCTTCTGCCATAATTGTGAGGCTTCCCCAGCCACGTGGAACTGTAAGTCCAATTAAACTTCTTTCTTTAGTAAATTGCGCAGTCTCAAGTATGTCTTTATCAGCAGCATGAAAAAAAATTAATACAGTAAATTGGTACCAGTAGAGTGGGACATTGCTAAAAAAAGATACCCAAAAATGTAGAAGCAGTGACAGGCAGAGGTTGGAACACTTTGGAGGGCTCAGAAGAAGACAGGAAAATGTAAGAAAGTTTAGAACTCCCTAGAGACTTGTTCAATGGCTTTGAAAATACTGATAGTAATAGGAACAATAAGGTCAAGGCTGAAGTTGTCTCACATGAAGATGAGGAATTTGTTGGGAATTGGAGCAAAGGTGACTCTTCTTACATTTTAGCAGAGACTGGTGGCATTTTGCCCCTGCTGTAGAGATTTGTGGATCTTTGAACTTGAGAGAGATGATTTTGAGTATCTGCCAGAATAAATTTATAAGCATCATGGCATTCAAGAAGTGACTTGGGTGCTGTTGAAAGCATTCACTTTTAAAATGGAAACAGCATAGAAGTTTGGAAAATTTGCTGCCTGATGATGCCATAGAAAACAAAATCTAATTTTTTGAGGAGAAATGCAAGCCAGCTGCATAAGTTTGCATAGGTAATGGGGAGCTGAATGTTAATCCCCCACAAAATGGGGAAAGTGTCTCCAGGGCATGGCAGCCCTTCCTATCATAGATCCAGGGGATTAAGAAGAAAAAATGGTTTCATGGGCCTGTCCCAGGGTCCTCATGCTGTGTGCAGTCTAGGGACTTGGTGCCCTGCATCCCAATGGCTTTAGCTGTGACTTGAAGGGGCCAAGGTACAGCTCAGGCAATGGCTTCAGAAAGTACAAGCCTCAAGCCTTGGCAGCTTCCACTTTTTGTTGACCCTGCAGGTACATAGAAGTCAAGAAATGAGGCTTGAGAACCTCCACCTAGATTCCAGAGGATTTATAGAAACACCTGGATGCCCAGGCAGAAGTTTGCTGCAGGGGCAAGGTTCTCATGGAGAACCTCTGCTAGGGCAGTGTGGAAGGGAAATGTGGGGGTGGGGTCTCCATACACAGTCCCTACTGGCACTGCCTAGTGGAGCTGTGAAAAGAGGTCCACCATCCTCCAGAACCCAGAATGGTAGATCCACTGACAGCTTGCACCACTGTACACCTAGAAAAGCCACAGACACTCAATGCCAGCCTGTGAAAGCAGCTGCGAGCGAGGCTGTATCCTGCAAAGCCACAAGGGCAGAGCTCTCCAAGACCATGGGAACCCACCTCTTGCATCAGCATGACCTGGATATGAGACATAGTGTCAATGGAGATCATTTTGGAACTTTAAGATTTGACTGCCTTGCTTGATTTCATACTTGCATGGGGCCAACAGCCCCTTGGTTTCGACCAATTTCTCCCATTTGTAATGGTTGTATTTACACAATGTCTGTACCCCCACTGTATCTTGAAAATAAATAGCTTGCTTTTGATTTTACTCATAGGCAGAAGAAACTTGCCTTGTTTCAGATGAGACTTTAGACTGTGGACTTTTGAGTTAATGCTGAAATGAGTTAAAACTTTGGGGGACTGCTGGGAAGGCATGATTGGTTTGGAGATGTGAATATATGAGATTTGGGAGGAGCCAGGGCTGGAATCATATGGTTTGGTTGTATCCCCACCCTGATCTCATCTTGAATTGTACTCCCATGGTTTCCATGTTTTGTGGGAGGGAGCCAGTGGTAGATGATTGAATCATGAGGGCAGTTTTCCCCATGCTGTTCCTGCAGTAGTGCATGGGTCTGGTGAGATCTGATGGTTTTATCAGTGGTTTCTGCTTTTGCATCTTCCTCATTCTCCCTCTGCCTGCTACCATTCATGTAAGATGGAACTTGTTCCTCCTTGCCTTCCACCATAATTGTGAGGCTTCCCCAGCCACATGAAGCTATATGTCCAATTAAGCATCTTTCTTTTGTAAATTGCCCAGTCTCAGGTATGTCTTTATTAGCAGTGTGAAAACAAACTAATACACTATTTTTGTCTTTATGAATAGCAATCTGGATTCCTTCTATCCATACTAACCTCTTTATCAAATGGTCACTTGACAACACTTGGGGTTTTCTCCTAAATATGTTTTCTCATTTTTCATATGCAGAAAATTTTATAGCTAACTCTTTACATTGTTTGCCTTTCTTTTTTTTTGGAGATGGAGTCTCACTGTGTCACTCAGGGTGGAATGGAGTGTCACTATCTCAGATCACTGGGGAACCTCCTCCGTCTCCCAAGTTCAAGCAGTTCTCCTACCTTAGCCTCTTGGGTAGCTAGGATTAATTACAGGTGCTGCTGCTATGCCTAGTAATATATATATATATATATATATATATATATATATATATATATTTTATAGTAGAGACAGGGTTTCACCGTGTTCACCAGTCTGGTCTCCAACGCTGACCCTCAAGTGATATGCCTGCCTCAGCGTCTCAAAGCACTGGCGTTACAGAGCCACTGTGCCTGGCCCTGTTTGACTTTTAATGATAAATGTTACCTTTAATTAGTTTCCCTCTTCTCACATTTTGCTATAAGTAGTCAAAAAAGCTGTGCCATACCTTCAACACTTTGCTTGCAGATTTCCTTTGCAAAACATCCTACTCTGACACTCACAAGTTCAACCTTCCACAAAACATTAGGACTGAGCACAACTAAGGCAAGTTCTTTGCCATTTAACAAAAAGGGTGGCCTTAATTTTCTTTTCTAGTACTATGGTCCTGATTTCCTGCTGAAGCTTCATCAGAATGACCTTTACTGTGTGTATTTCTACCAGCATTCTGATCACGACCATTTAAGTAATCTCTAAGAAGGTTGAGTCTTTCTCTACAGCTCTCTAATGCTGAACCCTCACCAGATATTTCTTTAGATTCATCCTTTCTTACCCAGTTCAAAAGTCATTTTTAGGTATGTGTCATTTTTCTGTCGTTTTTCATTTTGGATAGTTTGTATTGCTATGCCTTTCTGTTCACCGATCTTTTCTTCTGCAGTATCTCTTCTGCCATTAATTACATTTAACATATTTTTTGTCTCAGACTTTGTAGCTTTTCTCTCTACGTATTTGTTTTTTTCAACAAATTTTGTGTCTCAGCATGTTTGGTATTGTCTCTCACATTTTAAACATTTTGAATATAGTTATAACAACCACAATAATGTCTCTATGTTTATTCTTAACACTTATGTCAGTTCAAGATTGGTTTCATTTGATTGATTTTTTTTTTTTTTTTTTTT
>NW_016107501.1:331600-358579 GCF_001604975.1 Cebus imitator
GCTAATTTTTGTATTTTTAGTAGAGATGGGGTTTCACCATGTTGACCAGGATGGTCTCGATATCTTGACCTCGTGATCTGCCCACCTCGGCCTCCCAAAGTGCGATTTTTTTTTCTCCTTATAACAGGGTTTGTTTTCTTGCTTCTTTGCATGTCTGGTGAATTTTTATTTGATGCCAGATATTGTGAGTTTTTTTCTTTTTAGGGACTGTATTTTTTTTTTTAATTCCCCTGAATATTCTTGAGCTTTGTTTCCAGATGCAGTTAAATTACTTGAAAACTTTTGATACTTTTGGATTTTGTTTTTAATATTTGTTAGATAGGGACAAAGAGTGATGTTTAGTCTAGAGCTAATTATTTTTCTCTTCTGAGATAAGACCCTTTTAAGTGTTCTACTGAATTATGAGATTTCTCATTCTCACCAGTGGGAATGGGCATTATTCTTGCTTTTGAGTGATCTCTACATACTATTTTCTCTAATCCTTATAGGTAATCCATCCTAGTCTCAGATAGTTTCCTTTGTTTGTATGTTTGTTTGTTTTTTGAGCTGGAGTCTTGCTCTATCACTCAGGCTAGAGTGCAGTAGTGCAATCTCAGCTCACTGCAGCCTCCACCTCCCAGGTTAAAGCTGTTCTCCTGCTTCAGCCTCCCAAGTAGCTGGGATTACAGGTGCCTGCCACCACACCTGGCTAACTTTTTTATTTTTAGTAGAGATAAGGTTTCACCATGTTGGCCCAATTTGTCTAAAACCTCAAGTGATCCACCTGCCTTGGCCTCCCAAAGTGCTGGGATTAC
The DNA here is from genome assembly GCF_001604975.1 of Cebus imitator. Classification (NCBI taxonomy): domain Eukaryota; kingdom Metazoa; phylum Chordata; class Mammalia; order Primates; family Cebidae; genus Cebus; species Cebus imitator. The sequence continues at coordinate 332,395 of NW_016107501.1, forward strand.
AGGCCTGAGCCACCTTGCCTGCCTCAGATAGTTTCCTCATAGCCATACAGTCATCATTTTTCACCTGAGTACTCAAGGGGGAAATTCTGTGGATCTTTAGAGTTCTGTTGCATTACTCTGCCCTGCAAACTTCAGCTGCCTTTGTTTTTCTGGACTCTTCTCTCTACCTCTTCAATTTAGAGTCTACCAGGCTCTGCTTAGGTTTCCTTTACTTGTCCCCTGCCCTAATGTGATGGTTAATTTTACTTGTCAACTTTATTGGGTTAAGGGATAGCCAGACAGCTGGTAAAACCTTATTTCTGGGTGTGAATTTGATGTCTGTTTCAAGAATACATTAGCATTTGAATCAGTATACTTAGTAAAGAAGATCCACCCTCCCCAACATGGGGCAGATATCCCAATCCTTTTAAGGCCCAGATAAAACACTAAGGTATAGACAAGACAAATCTCCTTTCTCGTCAAGAGTTAAGGCATCATCTTCTCCTTTCTTAAACATTAGAGCTTCAGATTCTTAGGTATTTGGACTTTGGGACTTCCACAAGTTCTTCCCAACCCCCAACGCCCAGGTTCTCATGGCTTTGGTCTTGGACTGAGAATCACACCATTGGCTTTCCTTGTTCTCAGTCCTTTGGATTCAGGCTGGATTACACTACCAACTTTCCTGGTTCTTTTGAGTTTATTTAAAATTCTTCTAAATATATTTTTTTGTGGCTCAGCATATATGAGCTATCTTCATGAATATGCCATGTGTGCTTCAGAAAAATCTATAATGTTCTGGGTACATTCTATAACATTTGTTCAATGTAATGTTCAATAAATATTGATTAGCTTATAGTGGTTAATACTGTTGTTTAGATTCTCTAAATTTCTACTGGTCTTTTTGTCTAATTATTCTATCAATTGCAAAAGGAATAGAGTTTTCTAAAATGATTGTTGAAGTATCTATTACTTTATTATTGTCATTTTTTCCTACATTTTTAAATTATCCTATTAAGCGGACACAAATTATGCTGACTTTCTGATAAATTGGTCTTTTAATCATTATAAAATACCTTCTTTGGCTTTAATAATATAATATACTTTGTGGTAAAGTCTATTTTAGTTGATATTAAGATAGCCATTGCAAACTTCTTTTGCTTATAATTTCTATGCTGTAGCTTTTCCCATAAATGTATTTTCAGTTTCTGTGTGTCTTTATGTTGACAGTGCATTTTTGCAGACAACATATAGTTAGATCTTTCATTTTAACCCTGTCTAGTAATTTCTGCTTTGTATTGGCCTGCTCATTCCATTGATATTTAATATAATATTGATATGGTTTGATTTAGTTCTATAAACTTTTATTTTGTTTGTTCTCTCTGCTTATTCTTACTCTTTCCTCTTCCCTACCTTTTTTTTTTTTATTACTTGAATACTTTAAAATTGTACTTATATATCTCTTGGCCTTTTAGTTACATTTCTTTACATTCATGTTTTAATGCTTTCTACAGGAAATATGCTATGCATTGTTAACTCTTCACAGTCTGTTTATAGTTAATATTGTAGAACTTCACATAAAATATAAAAACCTTGCAATTTTGTAGCTCCATTTACCCCATTCCACACTTTATGCCATATTTGTCATATATATCACATCCATATAAATTCTAGGCCTCTCAAGTTAATGCTTTAAGTTTTTCTTAAGCCAGTCATATATATTTTAAAGAAATTAAGGTATATTCCTACTATCTCCTATATACCTCCCATTTCCAATGGCCTTTGCTCACTGCAAAATATTTGAATATCCATTTACCATTATTTTCCTGCAGCCTAATAAAATTATGATTCCTTGAAGTCTGATATGTGGCAACAAATCCTAGTTTTCCTTTATCTGAAAATGTCTACCTTTATTTTGAAGAATATAGTGATATGCCACATAGTATTTTGGTCAATGGAGTACACTCTAAAATGATAATAAAAGTATAGTAGATACATACACTGGTAACATAGTCACTTATGATCAAGTATTATGTTCTGTGTGCAAGTGTATATGCTATGACTTCATATGATTGGAAGCACAACAGATTTGTTTATGACAGCATCACCACAAACACATGAATGATGCTTTGTGCTGTGATGTCACCAGGCAATAGAAATTTTTCAGACCCATTATAATCTTATGGGACCACTGTCATATATGGGCAGAATTGCCTAACGATACATTTCTCAGAAAGAATCCCTGTCCTTAAGCAACACATGACTGCATTTTGACTTCATGTGAAATTCTGTATTGATTGTTTACTGGCCTCCTTTGTGTCGATGATAAATTAGTGATATACAAACAACATATTTAATGACTAATTTTGTATCAAGTACCACATTTATATAAGCCACTTTAAGTCAATAAGTAATCAGAAGAGGAGACAGTGATTTAAAATAGTGATGAGAGGAAAAAACTTCTAGAATAGAATAAAGAATTCCACAGATGCTCTTCATAGCAAAACATCAATTTAACTGGTGAAAAATATGTATTTAGAAAAAACAATCATTCAAAATATCTAAAAATCGCCCTAATACAAATAGAATTAAAAATTTATTCAAGAAAAACTACTAAATCTTGGTGAGAAAAAGAAGAATATATAGCATTTGGGCCACTCTCTCTCCTCACCTTTCTGTTTTTCAGAAGTTCTACTATCAGTGTGTATTGCCAAGAAGACAAATTCTCGCATTCTCCTTAGCTCCTAGTCTGGGGATAGGTTTTACTTATAGGGCCAAAGCTTTATTCCAGGCTCAATAAGCCAGTATTACTAGAGTAATTGGAAGCCTCATCCACTGCTTGTGGGATTTGAAAATGGTGCAGCAGCTTTGGAAAACATTCTAGGCTTTCCTCAACCAGGGTTACTGTATGACCCAGCAATTGCACACCTAAGTATATACCCAAGAGAAATGAAAGCAAGGATCTATGTAAAAACTGGTATATAAATGTTCACAGCAGCATTGTTCATGATTGCCAAAAAGTGAAGACAACTGAAGAGTCTGTCAAATGATGAATGGATAACGGTATATCCATACAGTGGAATGCTGTTTTGCAATAAAAATAATACATGATTTAATATAGATGAACATCGAAAACATGTTAAGTAGCAGAAGGCATTCAGAAAGGCCATCTATTTTATGATTCCATTCACATGAAATAGTCAAAATAAGGAAATTTATACAGACAGAGATAGATTAGTGGTTGCTTAGGACTGGCAAGGGCAGGACATGGGGCAAAATCAGGATTGACTATTACTGGATATGGTATTTATTTCCAGTGAAACAAAATGTTTGAAATAGATTGTGGTGACTGTTGTGAATAGAAAATACAGCGTTGCACTGTGTACTTTAAATGGGTGAATTGAGTAGTAGATGAATTATTTCTAAGTGAAATTGTTAAGGAATTGATGAAAGGCCTACTGCCTTCAAGCCTGATAAAAAAATGAAAAGAAGAAAGCTGAGTGACATTTTATATTACAATTTTCAAAACATTCCGTTTCAGAGCAAACTTGCAATTGTTGATACAGGCTGCCAAATATTAATCAGCGAGTGTCTATTGAGTGTTCCATCTTGTGTAAGCAGTATAGAGGATATAGGGAAATCTAGATGAAACTCAAAAATCTCATCCAACTATATGTTTTATCCACATGATTGAAAATATCCAGATGGTGAAAGCTACTTCTGAAAATATAAATGCTTATATAAAATCATTCTCCCTTTAAATCTCTCCCTCCATTCTGTTCTCTGTCTGTCAACATTTCACACTGACGTCCAATTAACTGTGCTGCAAAGTCCCATTTGGTAAGCAAGAACGTTGACTTCATTATGTTTTCATTACATTTCCAATAGTTTCTTCTGCAATGGAAATTTAGTTTATAGTATGATCAAAGATGTTAACACACCACCTGTTCTATGTCATAATACTTACCCTGTTTAATGGAATAAAGGCTATGGTGGGAATTCTTTTAAACAACCAAGAGAAGAAATACATATTATGTTGCAGATTTAGAGATACCTTTCCTGCACATTAAACTTTTTGTCTCTCTTTTATCTTTTTACTTCTGTTTAGCTATTTACTCCACTGATTTTTTTCACCAAAACAAATAGTATTTACACCATTATCGTGGTGAAAGTTTTAATTGAAAATTTCTTTTTAACAGTTGCTTAGAGAATATTGCAAAATTGTTTTAAAGTGTGTTAAAATCATGAAAATTTCTAAATCCTTCGAATTTGGTTGAGTATTTCAAATATCTTGAAGGCCTTATATAGCAAATTTCAGAAAATTATTGAAGCCTAGGAGAGCTTTTAATATATATATATTTCAAGATCAACTAGGGCTTATATAAGATTCTCACTTACTTTTGTATTTTCTTTTTCTTGTAATAAATGATTTCCAATGCATATCATTGCTGGGTCTTGCATTTTAAAGAACAAATAATTTGTACTGAGGATAAACTATATGGAGATGATGTCTTAAAGGGCTGCAGCAATAATTAGATTAACTAATGATTTTTTTTTTTTAAATTCCTTAGCATAGCCCCTGGCACATAGTAAGTATTCAATAAATATTGGTTAATCTTTACTGTCTTCATATTAGTTAATAATATTTTAGCAGCAGTTGCTACAATTTATAATTAATAAGTTGGGTTTCCTGGAGTTATGAATCCTACTGGACTTGGCAGTTCTTGTACCACCACTCTCTCCTCTCATACCTATAATGAACATCACTGATGGATCATAACATGTTGTCTTTAAGTGTGTCTTAATGTCAGGTTATCAAAATCTTTCTCAACTCTGCTAGAAGTAGCCACTAACAATAGATCTAATTTGACACATAAGATGAACATTACTTGCCATTCTCACTTTAAGTTGTAAATAAAGACTTTCAAGCAATGTGGCAAGCTTGAGGTGGCAGGGGATTTAGTGATAAAACCTATCCAAAACTATTTCCACGGTTTTAGGAAACTTTCTGTTTAACAACATTTTCACCAATGACTACTGGGGACATTTAAAAGTAAGCATTTTCTTCTTCTATTACAGTTGACCTAAGAGATGCAGAGTCAACTTCACCCACAGTTGACCTAAGAACCTTAAGGCTGTAGACGAGTAAAACAGATTGTAGGTGGGTGGAGGAGGTCTTCAAATTCTATTGACAATTTGTTAAAACTCCATCTGTTTTGATATCCAGAGGAAAAGATGATACTTTTCACTGTCTTCCAAGAGAATAAAAATAAACCAAAATGGATCTAATCTTTAAGTTTTCTGGCAAATATGAGGCTTCCAATACTATTTTCTGGCCAAAAGATTGACATTTGGCCAAAAAGACAGAGCAAATAAACTATGAGGTAGCATCCAAAATAATTCGAATATCCCACAGTCATCTACAATAAATCTTTAAAAGTGTACTCACATCCTCACAAACTCTAATGTAATCTTGAGAAAGACTGTATTTTGTATCTCAGATCCAGGCTGACCAAATAGACTGAGAAGCACAAGTATCAAGGTGTAAGTTGACGAGGAATGTCTAAAAACCTTATATTTCCTAGGAGACTTTCCTTATATTATTAGCTTTAAAAATCAATGTTACTCGTCCCAAAATTTATAAATGAGAGTAAAATAAAAGCATCGTGAGAAATGTTACTTGTATATGTGTGTAAATAGTACAATCATAAGGTTCTAAAATAACAATATTGTTTAAAATGGTTTCTATTAAACTGTCTAATTCCCATAACTGCCTCCTATCTCCTCTTTCATTCTGATACCTTTCCTTCCTATAGGTAACCACTTTAAGTATTATCTTATAATTTGGTCAGGGTTTTCCAGAGAAACATATATATATATATATCTCATATCTCAGTGCATTTCTTTTTAAAAAAGAATTAGTAGGCCTCTAATTACTGATACAGAAAAAAGAAAAGAGATATCCAGGATATATTATTTTATGAAAAGTAATATTCAGAAAAATATATAGTAACTGACCTTTTGTGTAAAATAAGGGGAACATACTAATTCATTGCTTTCCTTATGTTATTATATGTCTAATAATAAACAGCAATTGCTTTTGCACCCACCTAATGTATATTTCCATATGTATCTATGGAGGTAGACAAACAGAGAGAAAGATAGAAATGAAAAGGGACTTAGAGAAATTGGCTCACTCAATTATGGAAGTTGAGAAGTCCCACAATAGACCCTATGCAAGCTGGAGAACTAGGAAAGCAGATAGCATGACTCAATCCAAGACCAAAGGTCTTAGAACCAAGGAAGCCCATTTTGTAAACCTCAGTTAGAGGCTGAAGGCCAGAGAGCCCAGGGGACTGCTGGTGTGAGTCCCACCATCCACTGGGCAAAGAACCTGGAGTACTGATGATTAAGGGGAGGAGAAAAAGGTGGCTCTCGCTTTGGAAGAGAGAGCCTGAATTCAACTTTTCTCCACTTCTTTGTTTCATCTGGGACCCCAGCTTACTGGATAATTCCCATGCACATTAAAGGCAGATCTTCCCCATTCAGTTCACTGAATCAAATGTCAATCTTCCGTGGAAACACCCTCACAGACACACCTGAGGATTGCCAAACCACTTGGTTTCCCTTTTAGCAGAAGAAAGGTGGGCTCAATGCCTACAGAAGCATTGAAAAGAATCAGTGCCTCACCAGCTGTATGGATATCCCTTAATCCAATCAAGTTGACGGTTAATACTCAAAATCAACCATAACAGATATCTCCTCAAGGTTCTTTATGCTAATACAACTAAATATAAAAATGAATTCTTATTTTTCCCTTATTGTACACAGTCACTTACTATATAATTTTTGGATATAATAATATATCCTGGATATCTTTTCCTTTGTCCTGTATCAGCAATTAGAAGCATACTAATTATTTCTTTTAACAAGTGTATAGTATTTTATGATGTGAATGTATATACTATATTTAACTGACATCTGTTGATTGACACTTGTCTATAACATAATAGACTCAGATTAGAACACTAGACATTCAGTCTAAAATGAATTCTTACAGACTTCTGTTTGAAAGTCATCACTCCAATCCTTAAAATGAGAAAAAAGCTGAACAAACTAAAAATCAATGATTTTCTTTTATCCTTCAGAGAATTGAGGTCATAAGGCAAACTGACACCTCTTAATCTGGAAAGACAGGCAAATACCGAGAAAGGAAGCCAAGATCAATTTACCTGAAGCAGAAGCCACTGGAGCCATAAACTGTTGGGAACACTTAAATGATAATTTTGACAAACTGCTCAAGGCTAAATATAGACTGGCTTGAGAATGAGAAACTCCTAAGGAATATTCTTAAAGAAACCCCTGACTTGCATGACCTTTAATTTAAGAAATCCCAACACATTCTCCCAGTAGAGTCAAGAAAAATCTGCTTGTGTTTCTAACAGGATAAGAGAAAAGTAACTATTTGAAATATCTCCCGGGAGAGGTAACAAAGGACTCCCTTACAAGGGAAAAGACTGTACCACAGACTTATTCAAACTGAGAGAAAGGCAATTACTCAACTCCAGCCCTCTTTAGCCTTTCTGTTCCACTTAAGGTAGGTAAGTGTAAGGCTAAGAAACATTTGTGAAGAAAATTGATCAACTAAAAGAGTAAGATTTCATTGTAAGATTATAGAATGCTCTCCTCCCCTATAGTTTGCCGCAACACCATCAGGGCTGCAGTATAACAGAGGATTGATAATAATTTAAAAAAAAAAAAAAAGCTGTTAGAAACAGGTTCTATTTTGAAAACCCAAAGATGACAGACAAAAACAAAGACCCTAGAAGAAACCTCTATCATCTGCAGCTAATATTAAATAGATCACAACTTCCAGCCAGAATAACATAAAATACTACACTCAAGGCCTATTTATCTCAGTTCTTATACACAATATACCACATGTGGCTTGGTCTTTAAACAGGATAAATTTTTTTAGAAAACTATTATCACATATATTACATTTAAACCACAGAAAACTAAAGGCAAAGAAAAAATCTTGAAAGAAGACAGGAATAAAACATGTTACTCATCCTGCACTTTTCATCAAAAATCGTACAAGTAAAAAAGAAAAAACTAAAATATAATTTTTAAGGTGTGGAAACAAATAGAGGTACTACCAAATGTGAACTCTATATCAAGTGAAATTATGCTTTAGAAGTGAAAGATATTTTTCAAACCAACAAAAATTAAAGATATTTATCACCAGGACTCTTGACCTGAAAGAATGTTTAGAAAAGTTATTCAAGAAGAAAAATAAGTTATGACAGAAACTCATGTCTGTATAAAGAAAACAAGATGTGTATAATAAAACACAGTGTCATTTATAATAAAGAAAAGATGATCAGATATAAATAAGTGTAAAAATGTTTTATTTTTACTATTCTTAATTGATGTAAGACTATTTTTTTTTAAGTAATAATAACAGCAATATATTGAGTGATTATGACATAGGGATAAAAAGTAAATGGTGTCAATGATATAAGAGATGGGAGAGAGGAATTAGAAAAAATCTTCTAAGTAGCTGCATTACCCATGAAATGGTATAGTGTTATTTGAAAATGAACTTAGATGAGTTGAAAATGTATGTTGCAAACTCTAGGAGTGCCACTAAAATTTTCCATAAGGAAGTATAATTGTTATGCTAAGAGAGAAGAGAATATGAAATCACCTAAAATGCTCTTTCAAAATCAGAGAAGGCAGAAAAGAAGGGAAGATGTTAATTTTAATAAGTGCAATGAAGTGAATAATTACAAACATGGTAAATGTTAATATAACCATATAAATAATCATTTTAAATGTGAATAATTTAAATACATAAATTAGACAAATTTCGTTAGAGACACTTTTATGTTAAAAGACAAATTTATGTGAAAAGTAAAGGGATGGAGACAGATATACAATGCTAACACTAATCAAAAGAACTTGAGAGATATTCTATTAATTTAAGAAAAAGAAGACTTTAAAACAAAAAAAATTATCAGTGAGAAGAGAAGAGTTGCATAGCAATAAAGGAGTCAATTCTCCAAGTAGACATAACAATCTTTAATGTGTATACACCTAACAGCAGAGAGCCAAAATACAGGAGATAAAACTGATTGTACTAGGATAAATCAACAAAGGTACTATTACAGTTGGAAACTTCCTCAACCCTCTTTTAGTGGTTGATGTATTCAGTAGACATAAGATATAAAAATACAGTTGACTATCAATTAATCTAATTGACATTTTAGAATATTAAACCCAACAATAGTGGAATACATATTTCTTTCAAATTCCATGGTAGACCCCATTCTTGGCCAAAAGAACATATGACAACAAATTTAAAAACATAGAAATCATACAAATTACTTCTTCAAGCCGCAAGAGTATTAAGCAAGATATCAAAAACAGAAAGATAATGATAATAACTCCAGATATTTTGATATTAAACAGTATAATTTTAAATAACATACAAGTCACAAATGTCTTATGATAATTTAAGATAATAAACTAAATGAAATCAGAAATACAACTTACAAAACTTATGGGTTGCAGCAAAGGCAGTTACTAGAGAAAAAAATTATAGCATCAAAGTCATTTCTTAGGCGAGAAGAAAGATCTAAAATCTGTAACTTAAGTCCATTTTAGAATATAATAAAAATAATAAGACTAAAGCAAACAGAAGAAAGAAATAATGCAAATTAGAAAAGAAAAAATAAAATTGAAAACTGTCAAAGGGTAGAGCAAGTCAATAAGATCAAAAACAGTTTACTTGAAAAGATAAATACAATGGATAAATCACTAATTCGAGATAACAAAAAAGAGAGAAGACAAAAATTACTAATATTAAAATAGAAAAAGGGTCATAACTACTGATCTCATGTACATTAAAAAGGACAATAAAAGAATATTATAAACAATTATATGGTCACAAATTTGATAACTATAATGAAAGGGACTGATTCTTTGAAAGTTACAAAGTACTAAAACTCAAATAAGGAGAAACAAGAATTGAATAGGCATATAGATCTATGAAAAAAGTTGAATCAACAATTAATAATTCTCCAAAAGGAAACCACTAGGCTCAGATATTTGCATTGATGAATTCTGAAAAATCTGAGGAAGAAATCTTACCAATTATTTGCAATATCTTCCAGAAGACGGAAGCAGAAAAAACACTTTCTAACTCATAAGGCCAAAATTAAAAGCAAAATAAATTAAATCACTAGAATGAAAACTTCCCATCAATATTTATAATAAATATAAATGCAAGAATCTTGAATAAAAAATAAGCAAATTGAATTTGACAATGTGTAAAAATAATTATATACCACCACAAAGTGGAACATATTCATTTAACATAATCCAGCGCATCAACAGGCTAAGTAAAAATTACAAAATCATTTTAATTGATGCATAAAAAGATGGCAAAATTCAACACTCCCTCATTATAAAAACTTTCAGTAAAGTAGTATTAGAATGGAACTTCTCAACTTGATATCTACCTCCTTCCCCAAAAATCTATAGCTAATTTATACTTAATGATAAGAAACTAAATGTTTTCTCTCTAACATTAGGGAAAATACAGGGGGCTCCCATGGTTTCAAAGTGGCAGTTTCCCTGATCTCTCTCTCTCTCCTCTTGCCATGTAATGTCTTGCTTTCCCCTTTGCCTTCTGTCATAATTATAAGTTCTCTGAGGCCTCTCTAGCCACGCATAACTGTGAGTCAATGTAACCTCTTTTGTTTATAAATTACTTAGGTAGTATCTTTAGAGCAGTGTGTGAATGAACTAATACTGAATATTGGTACCAAGAGTAGGGTGCTACTATGAAGATACCTAAAAATATGAAAGTGACTTTGGAACTGGGTAACAGGCAGAAGTTGGAACAGTTTGGAGAGCTCAAAAAAATACAGGAAGATGTGGGAAAGTTTGAAACTTCCTAGAGACTTATTGACTGGTTTTGACCAAAATGCTAATAGTGATATAAACAATGAAGTCCAGGCTGTGGTGGTCCCAGATGGAGATGGAGAACTTAATGGGAACTGGAGTAAAAATCACGCTTGCTCTGCTTTGGCAAAGAGACTAGCAGCATTTTGCTCCTGCCCTAGAGGTCCATGGAACTTTGAACTTGAGAGAGATGATTTAGGGTATCTGGTGGCAGAAATTTCTAAGGAGCAATCATTCAAGAGGTGACCTGGCTGATTCTGAAAATGTTCAATCTTATGCATTCACAAAGAGATTATTTGAAACTGGAACTTTTATTTAAAAGGGAAGCAGAGCGTAAAAGTTTGGGAAATCTGCAGGCTGACCATGGAGTAGAAAAAAAATGCATTTTCTGGGGAGAAACTTAAGCCAGCTGCAGAAAATTGCATAGGTAAAGAGGAGTCAAATGTTAATAGCCAAGACAATAGCAAAAATGTCCCCAGGGCATTTCAGAGATCTTCATGGAAGCCTCTCCCATCATTGGCCTGAAGGTCTAGTGGGGGATAAATGATTTTGTGTACCAGGCCCAGGGCTCTGCTGTTCTTTGCAGCCTCAGGATATGGTACCCTGTGTCCCAGCCACTCTAGTTTCAGTGGTGGCTAAAAGGGGCCAAGGTACAGCTTGGGCTGTGGCTTCAGAGTGTGCCAGCCCCAAGCCTTGGCAGCTTATGTTGGGCACCTGGGTGCACAGAAGACAAGAGTTCAGATTTGAGAACCTCAGCTTAGATTTCCAAGGATGTATAGAAGTGTTGGGCTGTCCAGGGAGAAGTCTGCTGCAGGGGTGGAGCCCTCGTCAAACACTTCTACTAGGGCAATGCAGAGAAGAAATGTGGGGTTGGAGCCCCCACAGAGAATCCCCACTGGGGCATCGCCAAGTGGAGCTGTGAGAAGAGGTCCACTATCTTGCAGAACCCAGAATGGTAGATCCATTGACAGCCTGTACTGTGTACCTGGAAAAGTTGCAGGCCCTCAATGCCACCCCATCAAAACAGCCACAGTAGTTGTACCCTGCAGAGCCATAGGGTTGGAGCTGCCCAAGGCCTTGGGAGCCCACATCTTGCATTAGTGTGCTCTGGATGTGAGACAGAGTTAAAGGAGATTATCTTGGAGCTTTAAAATTTAATGAATGTCCTGCTGGATTTTCAACTTGCATGGGGCCTGTTGCGCCTTTGTTTTGGTTAATATCTCCTATTTGGAATGAGATCATTTACTCAATGCCTGTACCCCCATTGTAACTTTGAAGAAACTAACTTGCTTTTGGTTTTATAAATTCATAGGCAGAAGAATCTTGCCTTGTCTCAGATGAGACTTTGTACTTGGACTTTTGGGTTAATGCTAGAAAGAGTTAAGGCTTTGGGGGACTGCTGAGAAGGAATAATTGTATTTTGCAATGTGAGAAGAACATGAGATTTGGGAGGGGTCAGACTGGAATTATATAATTTGGTTCTGTGCCCCAACCTAAATATCATCTCGAACTGTAATCCTCACATGTTGAGAGTGGACCTAATAAAAAGTAATTAGATCCCAGGGACAATTTCTCCCATGTTATTCTGTTGATAGTGAGTTCTCACAAGATCTGATGGTTTTAAAGTGGCAATTTCCCCTGAGCGTGCACACTCGCTCTTTCTCTCTCTCTCCCTCTCCTCTCTCTTCTCTCTCTTCTCTCTCTCTTTTCTTTCTCTCTCTCTCTGTCTGTCTCTCTCTCTCTCTCTTTCTCTCTCTCTTTCCCTCCCTCCCTCTAGGAACCAGGTAAGACATGCCTTGCTTCCCCTTTGTCTTCTACCATGATTGTAAGTTTCCTGATGGCTCCCTAGTCAAGAACTGTCAGTCAATTAAACTTCATTTGTTTATAAATTGCCGAGTTTCAGGTAATTTGTCTTTATAGCATTGTGAGAATGGACGAATACAGCCGTAAAGCAAGGGATATTACTCCCCACCTCTTACGTGTATATAGTGACTCCTTCCAAAAATTACAATATGAAAAGGGGGAAAATAAGAGCACCTTTACTATGTAGGAATACAATCAGTACCACAGATAATTAAGGTCAATATCAGCAGTCATAAATCCTTTTGAAGGTGTGTACCCTTGGAATGATGTGATTAAAATGGCACTATCTCTGTGATTTTCATTCCAAAGACTCTTAACCTCACTCAAACCATGAGAAAAACATCAGTTAATTCCAACAGCAAGACATCCTGCAATATACCTGGCCAGTATTGCTCAAGACCATCCACATCATCAAAAACAAGGAAGTCGAGCATGGTGGCTCATGCCTGTAATCCCAGCACTTTGGGAGGCTGAAGCGGGTGTATCACAATGTCAGGAGTTCAAGACCAGCCTGGCTAAGATGGTGAAACCCTGTCTCTACTAAAAATACAAAATTAGCTGGGTGTGGTGGCAGGCTCCTGAAATCCCAGCTACTTAGGAGGGTGGGAGAGGAGAATGGCTTGAAACTGGGGGGACTGAGGTTGCAGTGAGCCAAGATTGTGCCACTGTACTTCAGCCTGGATGACAGACTGAGACTCTATCTCAAACAAAACAAAACAGTGACAAGAACAAACAAACAAGGAAAGTATGAAATACTGTCACAGTCAAGATAAGCTTTAAAGAGATGACAACTAGATGGAATATGTCATCCTGGATGGGACCTTGAAATAGGTTGAGAGCATTAGGTAAAACTCAGAAAATTTGAATAAATTATGACTTTTAGTTAATAATAATGTGTCAATATTGATACATTTCCCTTAACAAATCTATTATACTAATGTAAGATATTGATAATAGAGAAAATTGTGTGCTGAATATATTAGGACATTCTGTATTCTCAACTTTCTCAAAAAATCTAAACCTATTCTAGAAATGAAAGTCTAACCAGAAAAAAAAATTACTGATAATTGAATAGTAAATTTTAAATTTGAGTCATTCTTATAAATGAAGAACTAATGGATTTTAGGCATAATTCTTCCATTACTCATATGCTTTATCATATGTTAAATAATCTATTGAGAATAGCATACAATAATTTTCTGTGTTCATTAAGCTTTCTTTCAACTTACATTATTTGGATAGAAATAAGCCATAGGCTAATTTTTGGAAACCCAATATTGACCCCTCCTAATGGTTCTTTTCTAAAACCTACAACATAGGAATCTTCAGGAGAATGATAGCTTAAATGATACAGTAACAAACTATAGTAGGTATGTAAAAAGGATGGCTTCTGAGCAATTCTCACCCTTGTTAAATTTTGTCACAGTGACTTGATATCACTGGTTCACTTATTTGTATGTGATCCTTCTATAAAGAAAAAAGTCAGCATTTTTTCTTCTTTATAAAACATGGCTGTATTATTTCCACTAGTATAGATTGCCTTGTCTAATTACTACCAGAAGAAAGACTATAGATCATTGATTTAAAACTAATCATGATTTTTGGCAGACTTTCCCTTAATTTTGACTTCTTTATGGCTAATAATCTTCATATGTATAGAGCAAACGGAAGAATAAAAAAGGATAGTAGGCTGGGAAAAAAAGCCATATGTACTTGATTGTCCCTTGAGGATATAACTCTAACATTGGATAACAAATGAGTCAAATAATAGTAATAATCATTGAGTATCCAATTAAAAATTGGAAGGGAGCTAAGGAATTGTAGAACCCAAGTACTGGCAAATAACAACTAACCTACATTCCCAACACATGGGAAGTATTGAAGAAGATTTTGAGGCTCCTTCTCAGCAGAAAGCAGCTTTACAGTACATCAGATATTTCTGCTGGAGGCTCTAGAAGGAAAAGCAAAGCCACAAATTTCTATCATTCCCTCACTGATATTACCTAATACCTCATTTTACTAATTAGGAAACTGGGCAGATCTAATATGAGTATTGTCTAAAATCAGAGAGCCAGCAGAATCCTTCCTCCATAGAACCTAGTGGTTGTTATTTCACATTCATCTGCCGAATACTGAAGGCTGAATTCTCTGATGCTTTAAAATACATTGTTTCGGATCTAAGGTCAGGTCCAACTGGTACTTTAAAAACCTCTGACTAGGTAAAAACTGAATGCACAAGTCCCCAATCCTGAATTGTCCAGATTGTCTTTTGGTTTCTCCAAATGGTAGAGAGGACCCCTTTCGGTGGCCATTTAAAAGCAGAGGGAGCTAGCATTTAGTATTTAAAGCTGCATAGGTCTGATAGTAGGCCAGACACGACACATATGTCTTATATATCCCTCACAGAACAGTTGGAGAATAGTAACATTATTCACTCCTTGAAGATTAAAAAACAACTCCAAAGTATGATACAGTTAAGTAACTTGCACAAAGTCTCACAGATAGAAAATTCTAAAATTAGATTTGGACTCAGGTGAGTTAAATTCAAAGATTGTATGTTTTTTTTTTTTTTTTCCATCCTAGTACCTCCTTGACAATGGACAGAAAAGCTCTCCCAATTGTTTTTTAGAATTATGTGAGAAAGTAAAAGTTGTGGACTTAACCAGCTGCTTTCAAAACTTTAATAAATGGGAGCGATTTGGCAAAAATGACAGGACAAAGACCGATGAGAGAAAGGGATAGTTATAAGGAAACTGGCACTTTTATAATTGTATATAACTAAGTTATAAATATATGAAAGCATTATTCTTATTTATAAGAGATACCAGCTTAGAAACAAGAAAGAAAGACCTTATACTCTTCCTCAGAGTTTTGGTGGGCTCAGCAGCATTAATATTTATTTTTCAAATAAAGGGATATTTAATTATTTTTTAATCTAAAATCTTTAGACAATGTAAAACTTCCAAAATAATGAACTTGGAAGGATTAATTCAGCTTTTGGTATGACACCATAAGATGAGTAATAGCAGTGGAAATGCAACAATCACTTGACATAAATACTTATCAATTGTGATATAAGAGAACTTCTGTTGCTCAAAACATGTCAATTACTCACACAAGAAATAAAAGGAGATGATCTTTTGGCTACTTACATGGTATGAAAACATTGCCTAAAGATCAGGATAAACTCCTCAGAAGTATCTGCTGCTACATCTCGTAGCTTTGAAACTGATGATTATACTGTAGTTCTGGGTGAAATAGGCTGATGCACCACAGTTCTTGTTTAGTTACTGAACATGTGTTTCTTAGAAAAACTTTATGTTTGCCTATTTACCACCTTGATAGAATGTTAAATAGAGCAAGTACTGCAGACATAGCCTCATTTTTTCCTCTTGATACTTAGTTTAATTTTTTGTCTATTTTTCAACTTTTTTGAATCTACTTTCCCAATTTCTATATATTTGATGGATTTTAACGTCTTGTTTTATACGCCTCCCATTCTCACTGTTCCAGGATTCCCTCCAGAGAAATGCCCTTGGTTGATTCTTTTTGATTATTGGTTTCTATATAATTAAAATGGGATAAAATATTTCCTCTTTAATGTTAATATTTAAATGAAAATTATATCTCTAGCACATAATAAGTATGTAAAATGGTTTCCCATTATGAGATCCTAGAGATAAAGATCATGTTTCATTTCTCTTTCAGCTCAGTGTTTCGAATGTAGAACTTACTAAATAAGTATTTCTTGAAGGGGGAGGAACACAGAAAATTTAAAATAAACAAAAGCATAAACAAATGTCTTGACTTCCTGGACTTTATAGCAAAAGAAGTGAAAGAAATATATGTAGTCAAATAACATCAATCCAGAAATATGAACAATATAAAGAAATATATATTAAATATCTATAGAGATGCAGTCATACACAGCATTATAATAAATTACATTTGCAGTATTACTTCATTTGGAACCTCCTATGCAGCAATGCATGCACAATGGTGACACATGGTTTAAGGATTTGCATATGCTTATACAGGCTGATATTCTCCCATGGCAGGCCATCAGTAAGGTGTGAGTCTGTGTGTTTGTGGAGAACTAGGGAGATGTGGGAATCTCACTCAGGCTGTACTCTACCCATTGTGCTCCCCGTTTTTCGTCATAATCCCTCAGATTAACTGCATTGGGAATTCCATGTGCATCATTTACATTCTTCCAAAAATGAAATTAGGCAACTGGTTAAGGAAGGAGAGAGAGGAAGATTTAATTTATCTCTTCTTAGGATGGCCTTTCTGTAATCAAAGCCAGAGACATCTGCTAAGAGTGGTAAATTAAATCCTTATTTGTTTTAAGCATCTTCTGTGAATTTCTCAACTATCTTTTTAGAGGAAACACAATGAAGCCACCATAAAATACTGAACAGTTTATCGTCTATTTTAGGGCTTGGCTATAAAACCCTTAGTTCCAGGGAAGACTGGAGCCTTAAAAACCATTTCCTCTCATGTTTTAGAATACATTTTCCTCTCTGAAATAGTCAAGATGAGATGGTAAGACTTAGGACTTGTTAAAACATTGGCTTCTAAGTACATATGTTCTCTAAATACCAAAAAAAAAGAGACATGACCTAGGGAAAACAGAGATATAAGGGATGCTGAGTTCTAAGTATAGTTCTAGACTTTGAAGAAAGAAGGCTAGAAGAGCTAACAGAGATTCAGAATTATAATTTTGTTAGAAATATGAAGTATACATTCTGCTGCTGTATCCGCTTGCAATTTAGTTTCAGAGATCATAGTATCAATATTGGTTTTGATGGAAAAATACTTGGCTGGGATAAGAGAAACTAGCAGCATACATTTACCACTGCTTTGAAGACCCACCTCCACAAACCACTAAGGACCCATGGGACATCTGACCACTGGAACTTTGGAGACTCTGTGCTTCTAGATTTCACTGCCCAAAAGATGGCACAGATAGATACAGACTCTGAGGAATTAGGTGTTTATTGCTAAAAATAAAAATATAAAGTGTCAATAAGATTGATGAAAGATTGGCAGAAGCAGCTCCTAGAAAGAAGACTTCCATGAGCAAATTTCCTGCACTGATACTTTGCACTGACTTTTTAAAGCATAAAGTAAACTTCATTTTTAAAACAATTTTAGGTTCACAGCAAAATGGAGTGGAAAATACAGAGAGTTTTCATAACACCCCAGTCCCTTTTCTAATGTAGCATTTGCTACTAAGAGGGAACAGAAACGGGAGGGCAGAGGAAGGAAAAAATGTTCTAAAGTAACTCACCATTGGAATTAACAACTTTTTCTCTCTGCTTATACTATACCAGTTTCTCACAGCATCAGTCAGACAAGGAAACAGGAACAGAAGAAAATAGAAGGAAACATCATAAGTATTTACATTGTTCAAGTAACACAATACATACATTATCTTCTTTAATAATTACAGCAAAAATTCAAGATTGATATAATCATTTCTATTTTACAAAATAGAGACTGTAACTCAGAAATGAGTAACTGAGCTAAATTTAGTCAAAATTCAAAACCTGGATTCTGACTCTAAGGGTTGAAATTTAGCACTCTCAGATACTCAAGATACGTAAGCATTTTGAGGACAAGAGACTCTCAAGATATAAGCTCTATAAAACATAATTTGAAGTATAGAATTTTACCTTACTTTAATTTATCCTTATTTACATTACTGCCTGGTTCACACTAAGTCCTCCTAGTTTCGTCTCTAACCTGGATGCCTCTCTTCACCACAAATAGCCCCAATCTGTGGGTTATTACTCTGTTTCTGCTCTGGTGGACACTTATTTTTAATCCACATGTCCATATCAGATCTATTCTTCTAAATTCCTCAATGAAGTCATAACAAATAGAAACTCTAATGCTGCTGCTCACTATTCCTTGTTATTTCTGCTCCAAAAGCATTTCTATTCTTTCTGGCTTTACAGATTCACCAAAATCTAAATTTCCTTGAGTCATAGCATAGATGCTTCTCTCCTTAGGCAATCAACTAAAAGTATAATTTCTATCTTACAGAAAGTGGTATCAGATTATTTGAATTTTATTTGATTGTAACCTGAAGCTATTTCAGGCATACTCCACTTTAAATATGCCCCTGTATATAAGTATTCTCACTAAGCAAAAGACTAGAGAAGTCCTTTCCTGTGAAGAGCCAGGTTAAGATTCCCATTGTTGCCCCTTACTTTTCTTAACTGAGCTATTTAGTGACAACCCTGGGTCTATTTCTTTCATCTGTTCTAATTCTAATGATAAAGCTTAGTTTACAAAACAGGGGCCATACTACAACTAAACTGCAAATATCATAGGGCCTTAGAGTATTAAGTTAATGTTACTTGATTTTAGTATATCTAAATATGTAACTCTTTAGCTATAAACACCAAGTGTGATTTGTGTTTTGTATGAACAAATAGCATTTTTTTTTCCCCAATAAATGATGATGATTGTAACAAGCTGTTGCCCTAGGGGTATTTTTCTTTTGTAACATATGTTAACAGCAGAGGGCGCAGAAAATATGCATAAATGAATGTGGATGAGAAAAATTGTGAGCAAACTATAAAGGAGAGCTCCATACATGGTCCTATTTCTATTACTGTTTCGAGTTCAATAAATGATGATAATTTGACCCATTTTTTTTTGTCCTCATAATAAATATATTTGCCACTGCCTTTTGAAAGAGTAAGATTTGGAAACCAGGGTGCATGTGGAATTGCCATGGAAACTGCAGCCACATTCAGCCAATAAAAAGCTTCCAACATGCTCCTTCAACTTGACTTTACTTCCGAATTTAGTGATTTAAAACACCTGTTCTCTAGCACATGATTACTGTGATTTAATGGTGGCTTATTAGAGCTGTAAATAGGATGAATTTTTTTTATAAAGGTGTTGCATATTGGTGTGCATATCTATTTTTAAAAAGGATGAAAATTTTCTCCAATGATTTCCATATCTATACAATTTTTATTCTCTTATATTAGAAACTTTAAAGGGTAGAATGGGCAGAGTACTGCATCCTTGATCTTGTTAATATACAAATAAATTTCCTATTTGACTACTAAATTTTACTATATCCACTACCTATCTCTGATCCCCACTCCTGTCTCAGTGGCTAGGGATGGATGTCTTTCACACACATTTAAAATCAGAACTTGTAGCATGCATTTTCCCTTGTGAAATGCAAGAAACATTTTCACTTTGGTAATTCATTATTTTTTAGTTTCAATGCTAAAGTTGTTTTGCAAAGGCCTGCTACTTGTTGCAACTGTTTACCATATTATACTACTAAACTCTCTCTCTCTAATATATTCATAAAATATATAAAATAGATTATATAATATATACATTTATATTTATAAAATATTTTAAATTAAAAATAACCATTCTGTGCAATAGAAAGGATTCAGAGACCTAAATATATAAAACGGTTATAAAATGAATAGCTTTTCTTTAAGCTATAAGATGTTTGAAAATATGTGCAGAAACAATGCCTAAAGATATGTGATATTCACAGATAATAAAACACATTTTGCTTTAATGTTATCAAGAATTATGCAATTATTGATTCCTCCAAAATATAGGGGAAAACTGATTAAATTACAAATTAAAAAATTTGTGATGTTACAGAAAATTGGAAAATAAGGTTTATATATTAAGAATATAATAACAATGATTACAATAGGATTGTTGGCATTGAAAAATAAATATTGGTTCAGCCAGTTGGCTCACGTCATAATCCTAGCACTTTGGGAGGCCAAGGTGGGTAGATCACCTGACATCAGGAGTTTGAGACCAGTCTGACCAACATGGTGAAACACTGTCTCTACTAAAAATACAAAATTAGCCTGGCATGGTAGCACATGCCTGTAATCCCAGCTACTGAGGGAGGAGAATCGCTTGAACTTGGGAGGTGGAGGTTGCAGTGAGCCAAGATCGCACCATTGCACTCCAGCCTGGGCAAGAAGAGTGAAACTCTCTCTCAAAAAAAAAAAGAGACAGAAATGAATGTTGTTCATGTGTATGTTAATTTCCACCTAGCTATATTATATAGGGCTCTTCTTTGATACTTTATTGGTAAATTATAGTATATAATTAGTTCATTTTTATCTTTAGTAGAGACTAGGACCTAGACGTTTATGAAAAGTACATAAGTTAAAACAATTAATTGCATTTATAAGGTTTATGGGGTATGAGATCAAGTTTTAGTCTATTAACATTTTCTGGATGCTAAGCTAATGACATCTCATGAAAAAGAACATTATCCAAAGTATTGTTTTTGTATTTTTGATGGCATATGAAAATGTACAGTAAGTCTTGCAAGCCTACAGTCACTTTCACTGAAACTCTCTTTACAGTCTAATTATTGACTAGAAGGAGCATGGAACTTACTAATATTTTCTATTACAATCATTTCCTTCTTTAAAAAAATAGTCTATTTCCTTGAAATTGGCATTCCCTATCAACTGATTTAATATCCCCATTCATGGCCTATATTCTAGAAGCCCATTTCTAAGCTATTTCTATACCTTGTTTGTAAGGATATATGTTTTAAAAACTTTGCCAAGCATCTGACTAGCATCTCCATATCTCCCACAAATATGTTTTTAATGGGTGCTATGTGCTTATTATTTCTTTGGATGTAAAGATGAGTAAGAAAAAAAGCCTGCAAGCAGTTCAGGAGAAATTGCTTTTAATATAATTCTAATAAAGAATCATTAGAAAACTCTTGGCATTCATCTGTAAGCGACTATTTGTATTTATTTTGTAATGTAATCTTGTCCTTATATAGCTATTTTTAATTATTAAAGAATTAGGAGTTGATGGGAGTTGTTGAAAGAATGTGTCTATTGTACATGAAGACCTAATTCAGGATGAAACGAGCATTGCATATTTTCATGTTGTGTTATACATGCTACAATTCTTTTGCTCCCAAGCTCTAGACTGAGAAAAGAGAAGGCTGGATTATTGATGGCCCTTTTGTGCTACCACACTACATTGTGGCCTTTTATTTTTTCTTCTCCTTTACTAGCAGACAGTCTTAATAGAGAAAAAATATACTGAAGTTTAGAAAGGCATATTTTATGTACGGTGAGGTGTATATTTGATGTTTGTAGGGATAAACAAATCTGATGGCCACACTGGAATTATAGAAGGCAATGTGATATATAGTGGAAATAGACCTTAGCTATAAGGTGTAACCACTTCATTAACTTTTTACCTTCCATTCCTCACCGTAGGATATCACATTGTTTTTTTTTGGAAAGTGAAAACATCTTCCGGGATTCTATAGTCTTTTTTTTTTTTTTTAACAGTTCCCAATATTTTATTTTCTGTCCTCTTGGTTTTACGTGGTACTGCAATAGAGCAGTAGAGGCAGGCAAGTTAATCATTGTGAGCCATCATCACTAAAAAGTCCTACAAACATATATAGAAAAAAGTTATTTATTTATTTATTTATTTATTTAGAGACAGAGCCTCCTCCACTGCTAGAGTGCAGTGGTGCCATCTCAGTTCACTGTGACCTCCGGATCCCTGGTTCAAGTGATTCTCCTGCCTCCATCCCCCAAGTAGCTGGGATTACAGGCACGTGCCACCACGCCCAGTTAATTTTTGTATTTTTAAAGTAGAGATGGGGTTTCACCATTTTGGTCAGGATGGTCTTGATCTTCTGACCTCATGATCCGCCCACCCCGACCTTCCAAAGTGCTGGGATTACAGGCATGAGCCACCATGCCCAGCCAGAAAAAAATTATTTACATATCATGCAACACAAAACCAAGTGACCTTGTATTAAAAAGTTTGGCTCAGCTTACATCTGCAGTTTTTAAAATTTTGATGAGTCTCAGGCACCTCATTTGATTTTCTTGGTTCATTTTTCCTACCATGAAGACCATCTTTAAAAGCATTAGTTGGGTAGACTACTTCTTGAGAAATGGGATTCTGGAAACATTTCTGTAAATTAGCCTAAGGCCAGTTCATTTTAAGTTCATTCCAAGTTTTGCAGCATTTGGAATATGAAAAGAAAATGTAAAATACAAAAATATAAGAGAAAAAAAGGAAATGTATTTTCAGAGGAAATCCATAGCGATGCATGAGGAAAACTGAGCATTAGTCTGTATTGTCTTGCCTGAGACACTAGGTGCTAACTTTTATGGGTTTTAAATATACACAGTAAGAAATACATTTTACAATATAATACATATACATGTCTATATATGTATGCACCAAAATTTCAATTATGTATATAAATATAAACATAATTAATAATCAATTTGTTGAAATAATGTTTGCTCTTATTATGATAAACCTAGACATTTTCTAATCTGGATTATTATAACCAATCAAAAGATACTTAATGAAACCTACTAAACTAAGTTAATGATCCAGTAAAGACTCATAGTTTGAAAAACATTGGGCTACAGTGTTACTGTTAATGGTCTCTTTTACTACAAATTGCAGGTACAAGAAACCCTGAATGCTTCTCAGCCTTTAGGCCATGCCATCACACTGGAGGAATTGTAACATGCGACTATTGCCAGATTAAATTTGGGGAATCAATTTCAGTTCCTCAAATTTCATATTATTTGACTCTAATTTTAATTTACCTGATAATCAGCATACAGATGGGCCTTCTTTTCGTTTTTAAAATTCTCTTTCACCATATTTTGTTAAAAAGATAATACCCCTTACTTATTCTGAATTTCACTAGGATGCATTGAACAGATTAAAAGATAATCCTGCCCCCAAACACATATACACAAACAGAAACGTCAAAATATATTGGTTTCAGAAAAGTTTCCTTTAATAACTACAATTTTGATTTATTGTGAATTGGGTAGTGGGATCATTTATTGTCAAATAATGAAATGCTCTTGAGGGAAGCTTTACAAAAGTAAGAAAATGCTTCAAAACTAAACATAGAATTCCACACCCCTCCTCACCATACAGACATATTGGCTGGAAATATTAATATTCAATTGATAAACTCAAGGCTTGTCACAATATCCATCATTCAATCCTAATTCTCTAAAACAATATTATATACACTTATTTTAAAAAATTCTTATGATGTAATGCACTAAGTATTAAAATAAAATTCTTGTAGCTTAGATTACCATTTAATTTACTAAGTACAACCAATGAATCTAAAAAAAATCATAAATTTTGATACCTAATTATTAAATCAAAAAA
The DNA here is from genome assembly GCF_001604975.1 of Cebus imitator. Classification (NCBI taxonomy): domain Eukaryota; kingdom Metazoa; phylum Chordata; class Mammalia; order Primates; family Cebidae; genus Cebus; species Cebus imitator. Next base: position 356,425 of record NW_016107501.1, read on the forward strand.
GGTAATTTTGAGAAAAATGACTTTCTCTTTTTGAGACAGGGTCTTGCTCTGTCACCCAGGCTAAAGTGCAGTGGCACAATTTCAGGTCACTGCAGCCTCTAACTCTTGGGCTCAAGCCATCCTCCCGCCTCAGCCTCTGGGTACCTGGCACTACAGGGGGCACCACTATGTGTGGCTAACTTAATAAATGTATATTTATTAAATGTATATATATTTACATTTGGTATCTTCAATAAATGTATATGCATTTGCATTTGTTATCTTCCTGGTTAAAGTGTTTTTCATTATGATTCATTTATAGTTATAATAATTACCTAGTTTTAGTTATTATAGTTATTTAGTTATAATTTTGCTTTAGCATCTATTTTGTGGTACTAATGTGATTATGTTAAGTTTTGCCCTGGTTAGTGTTCACCTTATCTGTTACCATCCAGTTTTGTTAGGATTGATCATCTTTTACTTATTTTTATTTCCTTTATTAGTTTGATAAACACTTTTTTAGTTCTATACAATTTTAATTCCTGATTCATCAAATTCTAATGTTAATTGGTAACTTTGCCCCTCTCTCAAAGTAAAATGCAGGGATATTAGAAAATTTTAGCTTTACGTATCTGCTTACAACTTATAAGATATTATTGCTGTTATAAAACATGAAACGTGATTATTCTTTTAAACAATTTATTCTCACTTAAATTAACGCACTTTTTTTGTATTTTTATTTATTTATTTATTCCTGTGTACATTTTATTTGTCTTTGTATATATTCCTTCCTGTGTGTCTTTTCCCATTTGAATGTATTTTCCTTCTGATTAAACACAACTTTTAGTATTTATATTTATATAAATTTCTTTTTGTTTCACTGAATATGTTTTTATTTTACCATGATTCTTGGATATTTTCACTTAGTGTAATTCTAAATTGGCAGATATTTTCTTATTTTTGTTTCTTTTCTTTTATATAGCCCTTATATTTTATAGAGCAGTTTTAGGTTCACAGTAAAATTGAGTGAAAGATACAGAGATAGTCCGTATACTGCCTGTCCCCACAAATGCATAACTTCCCTGCATGATCAATATCCTGCATCAAAGTGGTACATTTGTTACAACTGATGAACCTACACTGACACAACTTTATCACCCGGAGCCCACAGTTTACCTTAGGGTTGACTCTTGGTGTTGTACATTCTATAGATTTAGACAAATGTATAATGACATGTATCTGCTATAATATAGTATCATATCATTGCTCTACAAATCCTCTGTGCTCTGCCTACTTTTCCTCTTTTTCCCCCAATCCCTGGCAACTGCTTATCATTTTACTGTCTCCATAGCTTTGAGTTTTCCGGAAGGTTGTACAGTTGGAATCATACGTAGCCATTTCAGAATAGCTTCTTTTACTTAGTAGTATGCATTTAAGTTTCCTTCATGTCTTTTCATGGTTTAATAGCTCATGTCTCTTTTAGAGCTAAACAATATTCCATTGTATGGATGTACCACAGTTTATTTATCTACTAATGTACTGAAGGATATCTTGGTGGCTCCCAAGCTTGGACACTATGAATAAAACTGTTATGTATATCCCTAAGCAGATTTTATGTAGATACGTTTCAGTTTATTTCAGTAAATATCAAGGAATGTCATTGCTGGATCACACAGTACATGCAGATTTAGTTTTGCCAGGAATTTATAAATTGGCAGATATTTTCTTTGGCTTTTATGTTTAAAAGTGAAAATGCACTTAGGAGCGTAACTTGATGATCCTTAAAAAAGAATCTCTTTAATATTTGGCTGATTTAAAGGTTTTCATCTATACTCCTCACTCCTCAATCTCTTTGTTTTCATCACATTCACTATAAGTTTGTAGGTACAAAATTTTTATTTATATTTCTTGAAAATTATTGAGCCTTTTGAATCAGTGAATGATAGCATCCATCCAGTTTTGGAAGTTTCCTAAACCTTGTCTCTTCATGTATTACCTCTGTCCCATTTACTCTTTGTAATATTTCTGAGACTCAAATTAAGCATAGGTTTATTTGGTCTATTTTCTCTTATTCTCTCTTTTGATGCCAATAAGTCATATATTTGGTTGCTTTATGTAATCTTGTACTTCTTGAAGTCTCAATTTTTTAAGTGCTTTTTTTCTTAATTTTTTTTCT
>NW_016107501.1:358719-441118 GCF_001604975.1 Cebus imitator
TTTTTGTACTTTAGGTTCTGGGGTACATGTGCATAGGTACCTACATGACAATGTGGTTTGCTGCCTTTATCCCCCCATCACCTATATCTGGCATTTCTCCCCATGTTATCACTCCCCAACCTCCCTACCCCCTCACTGTCCCTCCCCTACACCCCCAAGCAGACCATAGTGTGTGATGCTTCCCTCCCTGTGTCCATGTGTTCTCATTGTTTAACACCCGCCTATGAGTGAGAACATGTGGTGTTTGATTTTCTGTTCTTATGTCAGTTTGCTGAAAATGATGGTTTCCAGATTCATCCATGTCCCTACAAAGGACGTGAACTCATCATTTTTTATGGCTGCATAGTATTCCATGGTGTATATGTGCCACATTTTCCTTGTCCAGTCTATCATCTATGGGCATTTCGGTTGGTTACAGGTCTTTGCTATTGTAAACAGTGCTGCAATGAACATACATGTGCATGTGTCTTTATAATAGAACGATTTATAATCCTTTGGACATATTACCCAGTAATGGGATTGCTGGGTCAAATGGAATTTCATTTCTAAGTCCTTGAGGAATTGCCACACTGTCTTCCACAATGGTTGAACTAATTTACACTCCCACCAACAGTGTAAAAGCATTCCTGTTTCTCCACATTCTCTCCAGCATCTGTTGTCTCCAGATTTTTTAATCACCATTCTAACTAGGGTGAGATGGTATCTCAGTGTGGTTTTGATTTGCATTTCTCTAATGACCAGTGATGATGAACATTTAAACTTTTTAATAGTACCTTTTATAATTTCTAGTTTCCTGCTGACATTTTTAATATCAGCTATTATTTCTATAAGAATATTAAGTATACCTATTTCACTATCTGTAATAGTAATTCCACTATTTGTAATATCTGTTGTCTGCTTCTACGGTATTTTGTTTGTGTTGGTTCCCAATTACATTGTTTTATTTCTTTATAGCCTTGGTTATATTTGAGAGGCTAGGACAATGCGTTTGAAATAAAAATATAAGGAATTTGAGGGCTAGGGTGATGTTATCTTCCCTCATATAGATGCATATCAAATTCATTTTATTCCACATACATCTTGGAGCACTGGCAATCTGGAATCATTACAGTTCAAGGCTTGAGATTATTCTAGGCTGTCCAAATCATTCAAAGACCAGTTAAGTTCATGTGCATATTGATTGACTTTCAATTCACATTAACTTCTTTAGCCTTTCAAGTTCCCGATATTAAGTTGGAGCTATTTAACTTGGACCCTCATTGTTTGCAAGCTCTAGATGCTTTCCACAGCAAGGCTTCTAAGTCTTTAAGCCACTTTTTCTGGTTCGGAAAACCTTGCTTTGTAAATAATAGTTTTTGCCTACTTGCCTGTCTGATTTTTTATCTCATAGAGAGTGTCATGATATTTACACGTGTTCCTAGTATCTTAATCAGTTGAGGCTGCTTTGACAAAATACCATAGACCGACAGGCTTAAGCCACCTTATTTTCCACAGTTCTGGAGACTAGCAAGTCTGAAATCAAAGTGCAGACAGATATGGTGTCGAGGGAGGGCCCTGATTCTGGCTTGCAGACAACTGCCTTCTTATTGCATCCTCATATATTTGGGAATAATGGGGTGAGAGACAGCAAGCTCTCTTGTATCTTCATATAAGGGCACTAATCCTGTCATGAAGGCTCCAACCTCATAACCTCATCTTAATCTAATACCTCCCCAAATCTCCATCTCCAGATCCCATCCCATGGGGGCTAGGGATTCAACGTATAAATTTTGGGGAGGCACAATTCAGTTCATAGCACCCAGTAACTATTTTATGCTTTTAGGGAGATGTGTTTATATTTTGTATAACTAACCTGGTGTCTGTGCTTCATGGGGTATGAAGGTTAGTCAAAATAATTAAGTTTATTAGTTTCTTTTTTTTTTTTTTTTTTTTTTGTGATTTGTTTTTTTTTTTTTTTTTTTTTTTTTTTTTTTTTGAGACGGAGTTTTGCTCTTGTTACCCAGGCTGGAGTGCAATGGCACAATCTCGGCTCACTGCAACCTCCACCTCCTGGGTTCAGGCAATTCTCCTGCCTCAGCCTCCTGGTAGCTGGGATTACAGGCACGTGCCACCATGCCCAGCTAATGTTTTGTATTTTTAGTAGAGACGGGGTTTCACCATGTTGACCAGGATGGTCTCGATCCCTTGACCTCGTGATCCACCCGCCTCGGCCTCCCAAAGTGCTGGGATTATAGGCGTGAGCCACCGCGCCCGGCCTAAGTTTATTGTTTCTATGAAATGAAGTCTCCCTCATTCCTCTTATGTTTCTTGAGTGTAAGGATTTGTTATATCATACTTATATTTCTCTCAAGATGCCTATAAGAATATATTTTATTATATTAATTTATTCAAAACTATATTTGACAATAATTCGCATATTGTAATTTATTGTGATAGCTTTTTCTGGATGAATGTATATACATTTCTTCCTTTCAGGAATAGGCTTTTACTCATGAATCCCTTTTCACTCAAAACATCATGAGTTTTTAATGCCATTAATATTATCTTATAATCTACATTAGAGTAACTGTATAATATGTCTTTCTATGAATGCACCATTAATTGACCCCAGCTGTTGTTCATTTAGGCATTTAGAGACTTTTAATGACTATTCCTTTCATTGTGTGTGTGGGCATTTGCTTCTGAATTTCATTGGGAACTAAATTGAATAGTATATTACTACCAGGCTCCCAATTTTATAACTGACTCATATATTACAATTTCAAATTTCAAGAAACAATAGGAGTTAGGTTTTGGTTGTCTGAGCATAATAAAAGAAGATGCACCACGAACTCCTCACACTCTTACTAACTTATATTCCTTTGCATTTATTTTGCATATGTTTTTAAATAGAAGAGAAAATGAGTTTTTTCTTCTTATTGTCAAATGAATATATTACACAGTATCTTCAAAATAAAATAGTTTTGATCAGCCACATAATACGTCCACTATGATCATTTTGAACAACAAAGCATTTTGTTCAACTCAGCAAATATGACTACAAGAAATGTGCGGCTTTATGGAATAAGCTTATTTAAATTTCCTTTGACTATAAAAAGATATCCTGATCACCTCCACCACCATGTTTCAAATCAATAAGTCTGAGATGCAAATAGAAGAGTTATTAAAAATTAATCTCTACATTAAAATGCCTGTGTGACTAATAGTGAGTAAAAAAATATATGGTGTCATAAATCTCTGTACTGGCACTAAACCCCTATCCTCGTAAAAACATTGTGATTTGCATGCACTGGTTATGCATTGGAATTTATGAACAACAAATAGCAACATGACAGGAAAAATTATTATGCTATGAAAGAATGGAGAAAGCAGAAGGAATTTAAATAGCAGAATTGGCTCAAGGTGGAGATGGACTTAAAGGAGATCTTTAACTCTCACAGTCTCGTTATTTTTCTTGGGTGGTACAGTGAAAAGATTATACAGATGTTAATAATTTCAGCAAAATAAGCATCTGATAGAAAGACATTATCATGTACTTCTTTTTTCAATTTCACTGTATTTACAGAGAATGTTAGAGAAAATAATGTGGTTAATTTAGGACCAAATGAGGAGATTATTACAAAAAAATGAATAAATATGGGTGAGGGGTTGAATGACATCGTTTTCACACATAAGCCTTGTACATATAATTTACTGTAAATTTATAAAAGTCCTTAACACCTTCTTTGTGTGTGTAACTGTTTAAGGGCAGAAGAGAGTGGAATGATTAAGTAGAGGAAACTTGATTTGGATTTATAATAGAATATTTCTAAATTATTCAGTAAATCAGTCAGGATATTATTATCTTCACTGCAAGTGACTAAAATCTGATTCACATTGGTAGAAAATGAATGTATTTGGTATGTAACCAAGACACCTATGGATGAATCTAATTTAAGATAGGCTCATCCAGGATTTCATGTATCTCTTAGTTCTACCATTGCATTTTGCCTTTCACGCATGGTGTCTCCCAACAATTCCTGGAGCATCTCCCAACAATCACATGGGAAAGACTCTTAATCCTTTACTGATTCTGAATGTACATAATTGATGTGTGTCTCCTGGACCTAATCATAGAAGAAAATCTATGATCTATATTTGGAATTAGATCTGAATCCCATGTCCACTCTCCAATTCAGGGATCATACCAACTCTTCAGAAATGCAGAAGTGAGAATGGAGAAAGATGATCACACACACACACACACACACACACACAGAGAGAGAGAGAGAGAGAGAGAGAGAGACAGAGAGAGAAAAGGAGAGTGAAATAATGAGAATGGTAATTATGTATTATATGTAGTAAAAATGAAGTTCATTGCATCCACTCTGAAGACTGCTCAAGATTTTCACACACCTTCTTGAAAAATATGCAAATACCTTTAAAAGTCCCGCATCTAGGCCAGGCGCGGTGGCTCATGCCTATAATACCAGCACTTTGGGAGGCCGAGGCGCGTGGATCACGATGTCAAGAGATCGAGACCATCCTGGTCAGCATGGTGAAACTCCGTCTCTACTAAAAATACAAAAATTAGTTGGGCATAGTGGCACGTGCCTGTAGTCCCAGCTACTTGGGAGGCTGAGGCAGGAGAATTGCTTGAACCCGGGAAGCAGAGGTTGCGGTGAGCCAAGATCGCGCCATTGCACTCCAGCCTGGATAACAAGAGCGAAACTCCGTCTCAGGAAAAAAAAAAAAAAAAAAGCCCCGCATCTATATGAGAATACTCTTTGCTGGCAGCAGAAAGTAGAATCATCACTTTTCTGAACAAAGAAAAATTCCAGATATCAATTTGTTACTGGATCCAGTCCTAAACCTTGAGTCTTTATGAAATCTGTATTCCTCCTCAAGGAGTTGGATACAGTATCTCATTATCTAAGTAAAACCATCATTTCCACTACACCTAGTACATATTGGCAGAATAAAAAAAGAAAATGTGAAACAAATGCTGAGCAATTTAAAAAATCAAACACTAATAATAGCAACCACCCTGGGGTGTGTCAAAATATTTTATTTCTTTCCAATCTAAATGTGTACCTAATAAGGAGAAGTATGCATGCTTCTTGTTGTCTGTCTCTCTGTCTATCTATCTATCTACCTATCTATCAAATCTTTCCCCTTGTTAATGCAGACATAAAATAGTAGATTTAGTTTAAATTTTTCTACCTCTTTTGCTCAAAATAATATATAGTTTCATGGAACCTAAAATCAGAGTCAAGAGCAGAACTTTAAAACTGGTCAGATAAAAACTTGAAATAAAGTTCTCAGTTTAATTTATGAACTAATAGATATGTGCCTTATTACATTTGTATAATCTGAAAAAGTTAAATATCACTTAGTGAGTAACATCACACTACTCCTCTGCTGAAAATGTGTGCCTGAAGTATCTTAAGTATCTTCCTTCAGATATTTGCACAAGTACCCCTCTTGTTTTTTAGATCTTTGTTCAAATGACACCTGCTCAGTAAAAGTTTCCTTGAAAATTAAATATCATTTCTAGAAATATTTTTTCTCCTCTTTAATTTTCTCCATCATTCTTATCACCATGAAGATACTATACCTTTCTTTACTTATTTTAATATCTTTTTTTCTCCATTACACTGAAGCTTCTCCAGGGCACACATTTTTATCTGTTTTGAAGATTGCTCTATCTACAGTGTCAAGAACAGTCCTTGACAGAGTATTGATACTCAATAAATATATATTTTCAAAATTTATACTATCGTTTTATTGAAAGACTTGGAATTATGTACGAATCTCTACATGCATTCTCATAAAACAGCAGGTTACTCAACATTTATAACACTTAATTTTAATATTTTTATAATGAGAATCATACTTACTTTGCTAAATTTGTATAACTGTTAATGAGATACATTTAAAGCCTATTTGCATAAAGGATATGACAATATTAAAAGTATTAGTACATTTTAAAATAATAAATTATAAACATTTTATTAATATAAAATTAATAAATATTGGTTTACTTTGTTCCTTTTTCCTGTTCTACCTCTACTAAAAATCATTTGTATTGATCACTTAGTATATGACTGTTTTAGTTTGCTAGCACTATTGTAGCCTAGTACCACAAACTGGGTGGCTTCAAATGACAAACATTTATTTGTTTAAAGTTCTGGATATTAGAAATCTTAAACCAAGATGTCATTAGTGTTAATTCCTTCTAGATTCTTTGATAGAGCATCTGTTCTGTACCTCTCTTCTAACTTTTGGGGGTTACCAACAATCTTGGCTTTCCTTGGCTTATAGCTGCACCCACATAATCTCTAAATTTATTGTCACATGGCATCTTTCCTATGTCTCTGTGTCTGAATCTGCTTTTTTTTTGAAGATAGCAGCCATTGGATACAGTGCTTATGTTAATTCAGTATAACTTAACCTTAAATGAATTATACCTACAGAGACCTATTTCAAAATAAGGTCACATTTACAAGTGCTGAGGGGCAGAACTTGCATATATCTTTTTGAGAGACACAATTCAACCTACTCCACCGTCTTTCCCTGCATATCTCTTTATTTGTGAACCAATAAGGTCACCCTCTCAGTATTATCCCTTTGAGAATGACTGTCCATTCTCAAGGATGGTGAAAACAGGAAGTTAAAAAAGTAGGTAAGATATAAATTTCTATCTGATACCATCAATCACACTTTATATTCAAAGGAGGTTTTAAAATTTTTGCCTGCCTTTGATAATTTTTCTTATGTTAATATGATACAAAAATAAGTTAAAAATTTCCTTACAAATTTAAATGTATATATCACCCAAATAAAATGTCGGTAAATATTCAGCTTTGCAAGTGTTGAAAGAAATACAAATAAAAACCATCTTAGCATAACTTTTTTTTTCCCACCAAGAAAATTGACCAAAGACCAAAAAGAAGAGACAGCATCTGCCAAGTTATATAATCTTTCTCTCTTATACATTAGGATTAATGTAGAACAAATGTTTTGGAAATCATTTTGACAATACATACTGAGAGTATTAAAACTGGAATCTATACTAGCAATATGACCCAAAATGTACACAAAGACATAAGATATTACAGTTTGATTACAGTATCAAAAATCCAGAAGCAACTTAAATATTAAGACACAAGAGACTAGTTGTATAAATTAGGTTAGGACTTTATAGTATGCTTTCATGCAGGCAGAAATTTTATTCTTGGATGTTTTATTTCAAAACAAATAACTTTATAATTTCCTGAATTTAAATATATCTTCATATAAAAAATACATACACAGTAATTCTGTCTAATATTGAAATATGAAAGCACTCATAACCCTATATTCAGAAGTATTCACAGTTAATACAGGAGATACCTGAGATGTTTAATGACAACAGTGGCCCTTGTTTTGGTTTACAGGTGGATCACTTTGGTCTAAAACCACATCCAAAGAGGAGACACCAACTGAATCAGCATTTAAGTATTTTCTTCTAAGCTTCTAGGAATATTGTTTTTTAAAACTGACCTGTGATTTAGCTTCATAGCTATTTCATTTAGAAATCAGATGGAGTATTCTGCAACTCTGTCAACCTGAGCAAGGCCATCAAGACAGGTTTTATTTTGTTTATATGTTTGCTTACTTTGTTTCAAAGATAAATGTTACATGTGCTCGTATTAAAACATTTGGAAAGTATGTGAATTTCTAAACAAGCAGAGAAGATTTTGATCCTCATAATTAATAGATAAGCAACGTGATAATTTTGCATATCTGTTTCATTGTTTGTGCTTATATTTCTTATATGACCAGGTTTACCTTTTCTAGACTATTGACATCTTATTCTTTCTACTTAATATCATGATCTTGGAATTTTCCTGAATTTACAGACATTGTGCCATATCATCATCTAAAATATCCAGAGATTAAAATTTTAAATTCCAAAAAGCTACAAAAAGCGTGGTCATATACATTTGGACATGCACATTTCATAAATATGCTTAATTGGATAAAACTAATACATATGATAAGTAGTTAAATAGAGCAAATATATTATGATTTTTTTCTCCGTGATATTTATTATTAGAGAATAATTTTTAAGAACACTAAATATTCATAAATGAACAGTGCTTGAATAACTGTGACAGTTTACATGTAATAAAATAAAAGATGTTGTAGATAATTTTATATTGGCAATGACAATCCTCAGTATATACATTGTTGCCTGAAAAAATCTGGTTGAAAAAACAGCAGATACAGTTTTGTCATACTTTAACATATATGTTTAAAGTGTATATGCACTCTTCTTCAATCACTATTTCTTCCAATTTTAAATGATTATGACCTCGTTATGCTTGGCTTCACAGTTGTGATCTTTTCTCCAGTTCTGGATTTTTCCAGATTTCCCTCATTTGTATTGTCCTCTTCACTTCTTCCAGCTCTCCCTGTTCTGAATGATCCTGCTAACTACATTTGCGTTAACCCACATTCACACTTATGAGTCCCGCCGGGCCATTAGCTTACCTGTGTGGCATTTCTTCTGGGGTTGCTTCAACCTGTGTAGAAAGTTATTTCAATAATTAAATTACAACAGATTTTATTTAGAAGATTGGATCCATATTAGTTATCACGACCAATAGTAACTTTGTAATATAGTTATTCAGAGTATACTTCAATTAAGAAAAATATTGCAGCAATCATCGACAATTCTACATGGATGCCCAAACAAGCTAACTGTTCCAATTCAATCATTTGTGACATTTACACTGCATTTTACAAACTTTCTTTCTGTAATTAGAAAATTACTGGTCTGAAACAGCTAATGAAATTCGCTACCTACAAGGACATTTTATTTTAAAAATGCTTTTAATTTTACCTTTGATCATGAGGCCAATCAGTATAGCGAATATCTTTTGATAACTTTATATGAATGTAATTTGTTTATTTAACAATCAGACTTTTCAGAGTGCAAGAAAAAACAAAAGCATGATTCTTGTAATCGCTGTGTTTTCCTTCCGTGACTCTCAACACGGTCCATAATTTTTCTAATGTTTTGTTATCAAACCACTCTCATTCTTTTTTTTTTACCCATTTATTTATTTTATTGCATTTTAGGTTTTGGGGTACATGTGAAGAACATGCAAGATTGTTGCATAGGTACATACATGGCAGTGTGATTTGCTGTCTTCCTCCCCATCACCTACATCTGGCATCTCTCCCCTTGCTATCTCTCCCCAACTCCTCACCCCCCACCATCCCTCCCCTATTTCCCCCCAACTGACCCAAGTGTGTAGTGCTCCTCTCCCTGTGTCCATGTGTTCTCATTGTTCAACACCCGCCTATGAGTGAGAACATGCGGTGTTCGATTTTCCGCTCTTCTGTCAGTTTGCTGGGAATGATGGTTTCCAGGTTCATACATGTCCCTACAAAGGACCCATACTCATCATTTTTGATGGCTGCATAATATTCCATGGTGTATATGTGCCACATTTTCCCTGTCCAGTCTGTCATAGATGGGCATTTGGGTTGGTTCCAGGTCTTTGCTATTGTAAACAGTGCTGCAATGAACATTCGTGTGCATGTGTCCTTATAGTAGAAGGATTTATAATCCTTTGGATATATACCCAGTAATGGGATTGCTGGGTCAAATGGAATTTCTGTTTCTAGGTCCTTGAGGAATCGCCGCACTGTCTTCCACAATGGTTGAACTAATTTACACTCCCACCAAAAGTGTAAAAGTGTTCCTATTTCTCCACATCCTCTCCAGCATCTGTTGTCTCCAGATTTTTTAATGATCGCCATTCTAACTGGCGTGAGATGGTATCTCAATGTTGTTTTGATTTGCATTTCTGTGATGACCAGTGATGATGAGCATTTTTTCATATGTTTGTTGGCCTCATGTATGTCTTCTTTTGTAAAGTATCTGTTCATATCCTTTGCCCACTTTTGAATGGGATTGTTTTTTAAGTTTTTAAAAGGCAACTCCATCTTCTATTAGAGCTTCAATCTCTTATTCAGTTTAAAGATTCTCCTCCTTCAGCGACTCCCGCCGCAGACTGTAGAATAGAATGGGTGTTGGATGTTTCATTGTCTTTTTTTTTTTACCACTATTGAATCATAATGGAAATAGTGAGTAGTTAAAAATGTTGTGACTTGAGAGGAGTGTTCACTTGAGAAGGGTGAAAGGTAGGAGCAGAAAATACCTTACTTCACTGCCATAGTCATAATCTGGCATTGGAATACTTTAGGTATGAATGAAGCCTACATTTTTCTCTCTTTCTCTCTTCTAATATTCTTTTATGATTTTTCTGGTGGAGAAATAATGCATCTATACATCAACCATCAATACTTATTAAAACCACTAAAGGACAGTTAATGGAGAATTTATCATGACAACATCTAAACCACTGCTCCAACTTAACAAAACCAAAATCAGTAAAAACAAATGCATTTTGTTCCTTTTAGTATTTAGTATTCTATTTAGTAGAATAGAAAGTACACAGTATCATCTATGCAGTAGCCTTAAAAAATATCAGACTTGAGTTTAGTTCAGCCCTTAATTTATTTTTTTAAACAGTAGAATATAACTGAAATTTAGTATTTTGGCACACATTCTCATTCATTATTTTATTCTGAAAATTATTATATCCTTTTACACTAAATCTTTTCTTAAAATATACATTGTGATTCAATGTGTCGTACGTTTAGCCCAGGAATCTGCATTTTAAGAAATTTAAAAGGATTTCTGATGCATTTGCATAATAGACCTGATTTTGGGAAATGTAGCCTTAAGCATTCTCTATTAAATTAACTGTATTTGGTTAAATTACTTTTCAGTTTATTAAATTTTTTGCTTCTTGAATTTTGTCTACCTTGTTTTAATACTCAGCTCAGCATGTTCTCATCTTTCTGTTACCCAAATACCAGAACACCTAATGCATATTTCAGCTGAGATTTCTCTGTGGCCATTTAGAGTTAGACCATCAGCAATCTGCTCAATAATATAATGCTTTTTAATACATACTGTAATATTATTCTGTCCCAAAAGTCAAGTCAAACTATAGATTCAGGTAGTATTTGATGTTCCATATTTTGGATTTCATCCAAAATGACTGTTCTTTATGTTTCACTTTTTAAAGGATAATTCGCATTTCTCATTATTGGTCTCCTGATGCATAAGTATGCAGTTTTCCAAGGTAGGTATTTTTTAAAGGGTTCAGGATCTATAGAGAAATAGTTTACTTATCCCATTAGCAACACTGATCACATGAAACTGTATATAGGTGCTGTTCTTGCAGTTTTAAAATGCTTGCTTTCCTTGTGTTTTTTGTCTGCAGTCGATAATTGATCCTTAACCACTAGATTAATCAAAATACTGTAATAATCAATGATGATCTTAAATGCTTCACTGATTATATTCTAAAATTCTTTTAAGTGTTTTTCAATTTAATATTTGAAGCTTAGTGAGTAAGACAGATAAATATATATTTAGAAGACTTCATTTAAAAAATATATATTGGTCCAGTGCGTTGGCTCACCCTGTAATCTCGGCACTTTAGGAGGCCAAGATGGGCAGATGAACTGAGGTCAGGAGTTCAAGACTAGCCTGGCCAACATGGCAAAATCCTGTCTTTACTAAAAATAGAAAAAATTAACCAGGCGCGGTGGCAGGTGCCTGTAATCTCAGCTACATGGGAGGCTGAAACAGGAGAATCGCTTGAACCCTGGAGGTGGAGGTTGCAGTGAGTGAAGATCATGCCACTGCATGCTAGCTGGGGCAACAGAGCAAGACTCCACCTCAGACAAAAGAAAAAAAAAATATATATATATATAGTTTAATATATATAGTTTAATTCTGTTTAAATATAATTAAAATATTTAAACAGAATTTACTGTGTATTCATTATTAATATTTTGGATTGTGATTAGAAGTTTTACTTTGAGTGGAATTAAACACTTCTCAGATAATATCCCCACCATAAATATTTTTTACTCAAGATGATAGCTTGTATTTGGTATATTCAAATACAAAAGCTCACAGACTAGTTGAGCCACAGCCTTGATCTGAGAAATTGCTAACATTAATGTACCGATTATAGGGAACATTTAGAATTATTTGATTTATTGAACAATGAATGAACATTTGAACACATGAAAATTCAAATAATTTATTTCTTATGGTACTTTATATCAATGAGGCCATCCCTTGGGCATGGTGGCACATGCCTGTAGTCTCACATACTCAAGGGGTTGAGGTGGGAGGAGTGCTGGAGATTCAGGAGATGGAGTATGTAGTGAGCCGGGATTGTGCCACTGTACTCTAGGTTGGGTAACTCTGTCTTAAGAAGAAAGAAAAAATAATAGTAAGAGGAAATGAAAATAAGTCTCATTGTCTTTATTCACTGTTTCTCTCCAAGATTCCATTTTTAAAATAATAATGTTATATATTTTTTCTTCACTCTATATCACTTATCCTTTGAACATTCATGTTGATTTCTGAAAAAGTCTTTCAATGAAATCTTCCAGCTCACTAATTCATTCTTTGACTGCATTCATTGTGCTACTTACTTATCCTTTATTCCAATTCTTGCTGTATTTAGAATATTTCTACTTTAAAATGTCTTATTTCTGTTTTGAGGATAGTTATTAAGCCAGTTTTGAAATTGTGGTCTGCCTTTATCAGTAATTCTGCTGCATAAGATATATATTATTCAGATTTTTTTACTTTTTAGTTTGTTAAACAGGGTTTTCTGTCCTCTGGTATATAGACTAAAGTTTCCCTGGGAGAATTCAGCTTACATTTCATGACAAACATTAAGTAAGGGTTGAAAGTTAAGCTTCAGTTTGCACTCCTACATGTGACATTAAGAAGAGAGGGGGGGAGGTTCGCCCGATGGAGAGCCTTGGGCAAAACTGAAGCACTGTTTATTACCCTTGCGTATTGGCTACTGTCAGGTATTTACTTTAAATACTTCACCTGTGAGAAGCTCTCTTTCAAATATTTATGAAATGGTGGTATTGGGTAGAGCCAGTCTTTTCAAGACGTAATCAAAAAGTCATGGAAGATGAAAGGCAAGAAGATAGAGGAGTAAACAAACATCCAAGGGAGATTGTCTTCACCTGTTTTAATCAGCTTCTCTCATCAGCAGGACTTTTATATGTTGCAATAGGGGCACATTTCAGTCTAAACTCCTTTCTGTTTCTGCTGCAAAAGGTCAGCCTTCAATCATTCCAAAGCAATGCATGGGAAAGACAAGAACAGAAAAGAAGAGTTTTTCCCTGATATAAACTGAATGTTTGTCCCATCACAAGTTGTGTGTTGAAATCCTAACTGCCAATGTGACTACAATTGGAGATAGGTCCTTTACAGAAGTAACTAAGAGTAAATGAAGTCAAAAGGGTAGCATCCTGATCACATAAGATTAGTGTCCTTATAGAAAGAGACATTATATATGTATTTCTCTCTCTTTATCTGTCCATACCTACCAAAATAAGAAGTTATGTGAGCACACAGCAAGAAGAAGACCATCTGCAAGCCAGGAAGAAAGCTGTCACCAGGAACTGAATCAGCCAGCACCTTGGTCTTGGACTTCTCAGCCTCCAGAACTGTGAGAAATAAATTGCTGTTGTTTAAATTACCCAGTCTGTGGTATTTTGTTATGGCAGCCCAAGATGGCTGATACATTCTCCTACCTGCCTTCCAACCCAGACTGCCACTGATATCATCCCCTAAATGCCTTTACGCTTCTCAGTGGCTTTTTATTTTTTATGTTTCTTTCATGTTTGCATTTATAGCAAGCTGCTATAGGAAAGAGATCCAACTGCATAGGCTAGTCCATCTTATGAGCATCCTTTGCATTCAAAGCAACAGTGCCCTATGCTTTCTCCACATGCATAATGGTGAAGATCATATGGTCCTAATAAATTATTGAGCGTAGTGATTAAATATGCTTTCGTTCCTGTCAGAAGCAAACATTTCAGCAACCCACGGACTTCGGCGTGTTCTTAAAAGCTCTGGCCAGCATGATTTTTGTACTTATTCTTGTTATTATCCTAATTAGGAGGGTAGTTGGTTTTTATTTTCCTGAGAAAGACCATCTCGTTTAAGAACCATCTATGAAAAACACTCTCAAAAAATATAAATTATTCTTCAAGTGTTCTGTGTACAAAGGGACAATATGACTTTTATAACATAATTGCTACACATACAATTGTGAAATGAAAAGTTATAATTTTAAATATATAAAGTCTTTATGTTTCATTTGGTGATAGAATTCAACCACAATAATTTGCCATTTGTGTCGGAAATGTATCACCCCTCTAGAGTTCTAATTCACAATGCCTTTGCATAATGGTCACTTGGTAAGAGTATTTTTTATGATTTTTCAGGCCATATTCTCGTTTTTGTATATTCTTTTTTTTTTTTTTTTTTTTTTTTTTTTTTTTTTTTTTTTTTTTTTTTTTTTTNGCAACCTCCGCCTCCTGGGTTCAGGCAATTCTCCTGCCTCAGCCTCCTGAGTAGCTAGGATTACAGGCACGCGCCACCATGCCCAGCTAATTTTTTGTAGTTTTAGTGGAGACGGGGTTTCACCTTGTTGACCAGGATGGTCTCGATCTCTTGACTTCGTGATCCACCCGCCTCGGCCTCCCAAAGTGCTGGGATTACAGGCATGAGCCACCGCGCCCGGCCCTCATTTTTGTATATTCTTAAGCACAAGTCAGCGTACTCTTACTTTCTTTAGATTGCAAATATAAGTCCTTCTCTGGAGTTATGTGATATAAATATTTAAGCCAGTATTATAAAGACTACATGCATTGATATATGTATAATAGAATTCAAATTTTGCCAAGCACATAGTAAGTGCTTAAAATATAATTCCTATAATAATACATCTTTTACATTTAGAATCCTGAAGTCTGATATCACTCTTCTCCCTTTGTCATGCGTATTCTGAACTTTTGCTCAGAAGCAAAATTTGCTCTCCAAAGCAGAGACACTTGTATGTTTTCAGGAAGCCCATTTCTCTTACTGCTCTGTTAAGCTTCCTGCCTCTTCTCCATCTGAACTGATGACTGCCAGACTCAAATGTGTGATGGGTGTCACTTTCATATTTGAAAATTATCTTCCTGACAGAGGCAATCTTTGCCTTTTCTGGCAAAATCAATTTTTTGCCCTAAGTGGCTGGCTATATCTGAAAGTCTTCCCTAGCCTTTGAGGGGAGGCAGCTTTGCTTCTCAAACTTCACAATCTTCGAACAGCTACATTCATCTCCCATCGTGGGTGGCTGAAGAGAGACAGGGTTGCTCTTCCTGCTTACTCAGGGCTCAAAATGTGCAAGCACTAGGTGAGTTGCTATCTGGTTATATTTTCCTGCTGGTAGGATGGATTAGGTGCAGGCTCACAGTGATTAATGCTAGGTATCTTTAAGAATTCTCGCCCCACCCCCTCACCTGAGTAACCACTATACTCAAACAGTGCAAAAGGATCCAGGTATTTGTTTCACCTGCTTCCTAATGTTTGTCACCCTCAACAATCAAAAGTTCAAAAACTGTAGTAAGTTATTTATTTACTTTCTCTCTCCTCAAAGCATGCCCTCTAAAGACCTTCTCTCTCTCTCTCTCTCTCTCTCTCTCTGTGTGTGTGTGTGTGTGTGTGTGTGGAGGGGGGAGGGTGATGAGGGAGGGGGTTATGAGGGTGTCTAGGTTAAAATTCCTTAACTTCACCTCTATAGTTCTAAGGCTCTGCCTTCACTCTGTGTATCTATTACAACCTGTTTATCAGTGAATGCTATAGAAACCATTCTTACTGCTCTCCTCTGCCAATAACCATTCCAATCCTACATTCATTCACTAACTTTTATTTCTAGATAAGAACATAGCTAGGTAACTAGCTTGCTAGCGAAACGCAGAGATATCTATTTATCTATCTATTTCCTTTAACATGACTTTATGATGAATATAATTTACATACTTTACTCTTAATAATGTAATACTTGAATTTTTCCATGACAATAAATAGAAATCTACACTGTCATTTTCTTTATTGAGTCATATTCATTGACATAATTATACACTTGCAATTTTGTAGGCAATCTGATTTTGTTGTGAATTGGTTTTCTATATTAAACTATTCAAAGAGCCCAACCAGAAATATTTTTCTACATATCTTCTTATACATTTCAAATCATTTATTTAAGATATATTAAAAGATTAATAACACTTACTATCGAGGTTTGTACTGTCAAATTGACTCTAAAATTTGTGTATCAAGCTATATTCCCAACAGTAATGGGTGTTATCAATCTTTAAATTTTAGAAAAGATAGGAATATTTTAAAACTTAAGAAAGGAGCTTTACTGAGCAATTAAAAGAAAAGCGGGTAGATAGATAAATATAGCTGTAGATACAGAGAATATATATATATCTGTAACCTCTTAAGTGCTTAGGTTGGCTCAAGAATTTAAAACTTACTGAATCAAATACTTTGTATACCCATAAAAGAGAAAATTATTTGACAATGAAAGGTAGGAATTGTGATAAATGTTGTAAGATGAACACTTTGAAAACATTCTGCCAAGTGATTAAATATACTCATGATAGATAGCATATTGTATGATTCCATTTATATAACATGTGCAGCACAGGAGCATCTACAGAGATAAATTAGTTGTTGCTTTGGGTAAATCGGGGTCACGGTCATGGAAGGAAAAAGAAGTTATAAAATTAGATTTTGGTCATGTCACAACTTTGTGAATATGACAAAAACCAGTGATTTGCACATTTCAGACAGGTGAACTCTGTATCTTATATAAATTATATCTCAACAAAGCTGTGAGTAATATTTTGCTTTGGATGAATTATTTATCTCCTCAAATTGTACTTAATAAAAACTTTTATCTTTCTCCATTTAGAATGTAATGTATTTGACAGCAGAAACCAAAATTAATTCTGATTATTTTAGTATCTCCAACATCCTGTATAGCTTTGGTATGTAGTATGAGCTTCATGAAATAAGTTGAATGAATCTGTTGAGTGAATGTCATTTAAAAAAAAGAATACCACTATCTAGTAGAAAAGTGAAGACATAGACTAGGTTGTCAGTGGAGAGTAAGTAAGTTAAGATTTAAACATACTGTGTTTACACTGTCTATTGTAATTCACCTATGTCCACATCTAGATGAGTTTTTCAATGGAAATTGTAATTATGAACCTACATATCACAACAGGTCTAACTCCTTCATCATATAGTGACTATTGGAGGTTAAAAAAAACTTAGGCATAGATAACAGAGAAAAGAGGCATATGATTCTATGCAATATTATTTTATGTGAAAACATAATTATTTTGAAATCTGTACTCATAACTAGATCATCCAATGGCATATCATAAAAGATGAAACCATTATGATTGAGGCATTAAACTATTGATATTGTATTGTCATGGTCATTAATGATATCCTATTAAAAATATTTCAGCTCTGCTGAGCTTATAAGGTGAAGAGATTGAATCCTAGAACACTGACTGATTTAAGGCAGACCAACTTCTTTAAGTTGCCTAAACCTGCCTGGAAGTGATAGCTACACTGGTGAAAGGCAATACTGTTCACATGGAGTACTTGCCTAAAAGTTTGGCCTGAAATCATTTTAGCACCTTTGTGCAATCCATTTGTTGTTGAATCAACAATAGTAAAGGCAAAAGAATACAAAATACAAAAATAATTTTCAGCAACTTTTTTCTTAGTATGTCTTAGTCTTACCCATGTTTCATGTTTCTATTCCTTAATCCCATCTACCCTCTTTAGTGAATGCCATTCAATTCAAAACTGTTTGTGTCTGCATAATTTGGAGCAAAGTCTTAAAAGTGCTGCATTCCTAAGATTCTTTACTTCATCTATGGTAAAAGAACTTAGAGTTAGAATAAAGTGAGTGTATTTCCATGGGAAATGAAGTACTTGGATATATATATCAAATTAGGTTCAAATATTTAAAGTGAATAAAACACATACAAAAACAGATTCTTAGTAAATGTCATTATGGGCTTACCACATGCTTTGAATTATGCCAGGTACTTTACATACATTATTGTATTTAATCCCATAAGACCTCAATAAATTATACATTTTTAGATAAGGGAACACAAAAACAGAAATGGTAGGGAAACTATAATATCACATATTTATTAAGTGTTGCATCTGAGAACCAAACACAGGTTTTCTGGTTTCAATGTCTACACCTTGCCAACAATTCATCTGAAAAGTTGGATAGAAGGGTTTTTTTTAATTTGATGGGGATTTGGAGGTTTCAAACCTGCAGACTTAAAAAGTTATAGCCTTGTGGATGAAACCAGATGGGGGACATTACTGAGGCAAAATTCCATTAAAGAATATAGAATTGTGACACAACAAGCAAAATTTGTTTACATATATATATATATATACACACACACACACATATATATATGTGTTTTCCTTTATATATATGTGTGTGTGTATACACACTCCATAAATTTAGAATATAGACTAATTACCAACAAGATCAGTTCAAAAACATTTATAAAGCTTCTGTATTGGGCTTAGTATATTATACATATTTTTAATAAACTTCTTCATTTATAAAAGAATTTTCATGAATATAGTTTCCTATGATACTCTACATTTGTTATAAAACAGATAGTTGATATTTTCATAATTGCATAAATCCTCAACCCCTAGAAGGCTCATGTCATTCCAAGTGATCAGACTCCTGTACCTCCCCTAAATAAGGCTAGCAAACTGGGGATGGCAGGGAGCAGAGCCCAGAGCACCTTGGTAGTTTTGCACAGATTTTTAAAAAGCCAGTAACTTCCTTTTGGCCTTTTTAAAAGACAAACACTTTGGAGAAAAGCTGTGCAGTAAGGGAAACTATCAAAAATCATTCTCGTAGAACAGTGAGGCAGTGAGGCAAACACGATCTCCCTTGTGATTTTACAGTCTGTAATAGAAATTAACAGTGCCATCTGCAGCCCGATTATGCACTTTAAGATCCTTGCATGGTTTATAGCATGCATTATGGTATACAGCAGCAATTTTTGCAAAGCTAGTCACAATTATATTCATTTTCAGAAAATTAAAATATCCTACGGACATAAAGAATAGTAAGACGGAGTAAAGAGGTGCAGGGAGAGGCCATGTGAGCATAAGAAAACCTTCTTCATCTGGATTTATCTGACATTCTCTAAGCCACTGGCATCAATTCTCTCTAGTTCTTTCCTGCTATCTTCACTCTCTTTTAGAAATAAATTTTGTGCTGCTAAACTAAATTATATTATCTGCTCCAGTGGTCTAAGTTAGCAACTTATTCCATATGTTCATCATCTTTGTGTGAAATAAGTCTAAATTTTTCTTTTGCAGTTAAACTCACTAATTATTGAAGATAGCTCAAAACTCAGCATAGCACGAATAGGAGAAAAACACTCAGTGGTTCTGTAAAAGGTTCCCACCATGCTCCATAAATAGAAAAAAAAAAAAAAGAAATTTTCTTTGAAACTTAGTTAAAAATTAACTTTAGTCTACCAATTTTGCCAGAAGGTTTTTGACCACAGATGTTCATTTATGAAATGAAGTGATATAGTTATTTAGGAATTAAGGCATAAACAGGTTTGTCAGAGTACAGCATTACCTGTATTCCGTGGTCATATCATACAACTTGCACTGTAGAGTAGATTTTGCTCAGCATTTTGAGCTCAAAAGGCAAAATAAAATATATATTATAGAGCATATATGTATGAAACAATCTGCTTTACTGAAAATGGGGGAAATTTACACTAAATGGACTCCCCTTCTATAAGCATTTGATGGATATTTTCATGTTTATTTACTTTCAAACACATAATATTTCTCTTAGGTAAAATTATCAACCTCCACTTTCCAAATGAAGAAATAGAGGCCCCTATCTTGCTGTTATATTCTTTATCACGTTGTTCACTAGTGTGGTTTCAATTTCCATGTCCCCACTTACCTTTCTGTATTTTAACTTTCCTGAAGTTTCAAACCTAGTGAAAGGGGACCATCTTCTTTGATGAGCTTTGATGAAAGCTGTAACACACAGCTTATACATTCATTTATATTATTCTTTAAAGATTTATTTATATACTCTTTAAAAAAGAGATTTATATATTCTGTAAAATTTACTTATATTCTCTTTAAAGAAGAGTAAATATATTTATATGCTCTTTAAAGAAGAGTATAAATGAAGGTATAAGCTGTATGTTAACAGCTTTCAAATAATTTACTTAAGATTACATCACTAGCAAAAACTGGCCATGTTTGGGCGGCAATTGTAACCTTGGTAAGAAACTACAGTAATCAGAATAATCTTGAAGCCATACACTAAAGAAACAGAATTTTCTTCTGTACTTTCAAAGAAAGCATCAAAATTATGCTCGATATCTTGCAAATGCAAAGAATGAAGTAGCTGGAGATATGATAGCAATGGCAAGTCTCCAATGTTAAGTTATCAATTCATAATCAAGTTATGAATTATGAATCAAGTTATTATATTAATGGCAAGTTTTCAATAATCAAGTTACAAATATCTACCTTAACTTTCCAAATCCCAAACAACACCAACATTTGTCTTTTGTTCAATTTTTTTTTTTTTCACAGGATCTCATTCTGTTGCCTAGGCTGCAGAACATGATCTTGGCTCACTTTAACCTCCACCTCCTAGGCTCAAGCCATCCTCCCACCTCAGCCTCCTGAGTAGCTGGGACTACAGGTGCCTGCCACCATGCCCAGATAATATTTGTATGTTTTTGTATAGACAAGGTTTCCCCATATTGGCCAAGCTAGTCTCAAACTCCTGAGCTCAGGTGATTCACCTGCCTCGGCCTCCCAATGGGGTGGGATTACAAGTGGGAGGCATCATATATGGCCGAATTTGTGTCTTAATAGCTAATCTGTAGTAGTTAAATGCTAACTTGAGAGAATATTGATTTCTAAATATATCACAAAGTTGCTGCTATATAATATTGAGATATAAAAATGATTTTTATATGTACAATAACCTAGCATAATTAATATTATTATTTAAAAATTTTTAAATAACAAAAGAGATTCATATGCAGTAAATTAATTTCTCAGGGGAACATGGAGAGTAAATGGTAAACCTTGGATTTGAATCCAGGTAGGTTTGCTTCCAAAATCAATTTGTCTTTTTATCATACGTGTAATTCCTTTGCTTATTGCTGAGTGAAATTTTACTAATTTTGTCTGTGTAAACTTCCGCTTCATTTGCTCAGAAGAATGAGAGTTAAATATTCTGAAAGTGTGAGAATCATATATCATCTTTTTTAAATATCCAATTCTACTTTGTTGCAATATGAATTCATAAATGTGAAATATGTTAACTATTTAACCATAAAAAGGAAAGAGATCATGTCCTTTGCAAGGACATGAATGGAGCTGGAAATGATTATCCTCAGCAAACTAACGCAGGAAAAGAAAACCAAACACTATGTGTTCTCACTTATAAGTAGGAGCTGAACAATGAGATCTCATGGACAGAGAGGGGAACAACAAGCACTGGGGCCTGTCAGGGGGGCAGAGGAAGGGAGAACATCAGGATAAACAGTTAATGCATGTTGGGTTTAACACTTAGGTGATGGGTTGATACGTGCAGCAAACCAGCATGGCATACGTTTACCTATGTGACAAACCTGCACATTCTGCACATATATCTCAGAACTTAAAAATGAATGAAATTTTAAAATTCATATATATGAGAGGTATTTTATAATTTGATTTTTGATTTTTTAGATGATTGTTAATAAAATAATGTAATCAATATATAATTTTTTCTCTAATGTGTTCCAATTATTAATAAAAGAAAAATATACTAATTAGAACAAACTATTGTTTATCTTCTATTTCTTACTCTATGTTTTCACCTCGCCTTTAAATTTAACATATATTTTACATTTAATAAAATGTAGAGATATTAAGAGTCTAGTTCGGTTAGTTTTAAAATTTTTATGTACACAAAATAATATAAAACAGCTCAACAATCCACAAAGTTTCCCTCATGTGTTTTTCTAGGAATTTTGACCATAATTCACCCATTATCCAACCACTTTCTGATTTCTATCACCTTAGATTAGTTAAGCCTAATTTTCATGTAAATATGAATCATATAATGTGTAGCCTTTTGTGTCCAGCTTCTCCTGCTTAAGTGAATATTTTGAGTAATTTTATGTGTCAATAAGTCGTTACTTTTTATTGTTGAGTAATTTGAGTAATTTTCCATTGTATGAATGGGATGTTCCATAATTTACCTATTTTTTTGCTGTTAATAGATTTTGGCTATTATGAATGAGTCTTGTATAGATAACTGTATACAAGTCATTTTGTGGATATAGCTGTGAATTTCTCAAGTAAATACTTAGGAATGGAAATGTTATAGAATATGTGTCTATTTTGCTTTAATAGAAACCACCAAATAATTCATCACAATAGTTTTACTATTTTACTATCCCATCATTAATGATATTTATAATTGCACCATATATTTGATATATTTGCCAACATTTGTTATTTTCAATCTTCATTTTTTATTTTGAAAAATTAATTTCTCATGGGAACATGGAGAGTAAATGGTAAACCTTGAATTTGAATCCAGGTAGGTTACCTTAATACCTGGCTAATTTTTGTATTTTTAGTGGAGATGGGGTTTCACCATTTTAGTCAGGCTGGTCTTGAACTCCTGACCTCAGGTGATCCATCTACCTCAGTCTATCAAAGTGCTGGGATTGCAATCATGAGCCACCATGTCCAGCCACAAAAATGTAACATATATTTTCAAAAAGCAAGACTCGATAATCATTTAAACAATGCTATAACAGCTGCTGACATCATTAGCTCTTTGTTGTTAGTATTTTTGTTGTTTTGATGACAAATATCTGTCTAATTATTAGGATACATTGTACAGCTGACATGACTTGAATGATAAAATGCTGAAATATTACTTTGTTTTAAATGAATGGCTGTTGCTTTAATGCCATAGCCTGAACTGTTTACCAGTAAAGTATTCACTTCAAAATTTCATGTGAACACCAGATACAAAAATCAATAAATGGAACATAGGAATGGAAAAATAAGTTTTATCTCTTACATATTTTCTAACTTTGTTTTGATAATCTACTCTGGGCAAATGCTAATACTATCAGCTTGCTTTAAGTTTGCTTGATGTGCCAGACTTTGTGGTAAGTGGTTTCCAGGCACTAATGAATTTAACAAATTCATGAGCTTGGTGCTAATATTATCACATTCTTCATGATGAAACTTAAAATCAGAGAGCTTAAATACCTCCACCAAGGTCACACAATAAGCAGTAGAATAGAAATTCAAACTCAGGTCTTTCTGAAAGCAAGCCTGTGCTTGAAATCAATGTTTTCCTAACTTAAATGTTCCCCCAAATTACTAAGAAATCATATTGATCTTATGATTTGGAAGGTCTAGAGTGCAACATGGATTTCTATGTTTCTATCAAGCTCTCATGTGATGTTGATGCTGCTACTTTTCAGGCATTAAAATAAATGGTTAACCTTATCTCTCTGTCTCTCATCTTCCACCTTTAATGTTTTGTTTGCCGAGTTGAGGTATAATTGATTTTGTACCACCCCAGACTACACTTGGGGAGGTAAGGCTCTAACCTTTCATACTACCTCCACATTTCTGTTACATGTCTCAGCAGGAAAACAATTGGCTTTTCTAAGTGAAAGTAAAATGAATAAGAATTAACTTTTTTAATATTCTTGCTTTTACTCCAATACTCCAACAAGTCCCACCCCATCACCACCAGCCTCATATGTCCACCTTTAATCACTGAGGAACCTAATGTATCCCTAGGTTGCCATGCTTTTGTTTTTTAATTTGAGGTTTTTATTTTGTTTTACTGATAGCATCCATGGCCTCTCCTCTTCAAAGACTTAATCTCTTTGGTCTTTTTTTGTATATTAAAAAACAATTGATTAATTAATGCCTCAACTTCATTAAACACCCCCTTGTTTACCATTGGAAAACTGATTTTCTTTAGCAAGAAGGAAAAACTGTCTGACTATAAATTATTCATTTTAATTACAATGAACAGAAATAGAATTAATAAGTTAATTCTCCAAGTTATGTTAGCATTTTTAAAAGGAGGCTTAAAACTGAGTCTCATGAGATTTGTCCTTGTTGGAGTTGTAGGAAATGAGGTTAATCCACTAATTCTTAACTTACATCATGTGAAGTACCACGTGGGTCAACCCTGATCAGGCTTTATCCACAAAAACAGATTTCCCTAAAACCAAATCAGAAAAGAAATAATAGAGGGAGAGTTTAATCCATGCTTTTAAGTTTTTAACTGGTGGATATTAGCTAATCTGTTTAACTTCAATAATATGCTGCTTACCTGACTTGTTTTTTCTAGATTCAACAACTCTATTTGTTATTTGACCCCTAAAGCATCACTGGACCTTTTTTTTTTTTTCAATACAGACTTTAATAAGATGCCTTCAGTAATATTCTTTACGCTTTTCCTCTTAGTTGTTCAATATGTTCTTCCTATGTCATTTTTTCTTTTGATGGATTCTGCACACACCACGTTTCTGATAAGTATTCTCTAAATCACTTTGTCCTCTCTCACAGTTGGCATTTTTTTGAAGTCTGAAAATTTTCTGTTGCTTCCTTTAGAACTTGGTCTCATGAGCATTTTAAATCTAATGATGTTATGATCACTCGATCTTAGATGTTCCCAGTGTGAAGCTTATTTAACATACTTGGCACTCTATCAGGGACGAAGTCCAGAATTCATCAGAGTCATGTTGGCTGCTCAACAGACTATAGAGAAAAGCAATCCTGATATACAGGCCCTGAGGAAACGTGGAGTCTCTTTGTCTATTGCTGCCAAAGCTAGTTTCTCTAATAATATACCAGCAATGGAAATTCTCATGCAGGTCCTATTTTTAGCATGAATCTTGGAATATAACCCAGTTATCTTGCTCTAAAATCTTGGGTGGGATTCCAATGAGGAAGCCAGTCCTCTGCATCTGTTTCTTTATAACCATCTGTTGTTCTGGCTGGCTCTGTATCTTTGACCTTCTTTTCGGCTCTCTTTGCTTTTCAGAATCAATAGTCCTGCGCTTGAAACAGCTTTTCATGCCCCTTGAACTCTGAAATGGCCAATGGTATGGATTTTCAAAAGTGGGTTTGAGAAAAATATGCATGCAATAGTTATATTGACTCCATTATTTTCCCACAAATTCCAATTAACACATGGTCTCAACAGAAATCCAGACTCTAGACCATGTACTTGAATATGTAATTGTTTGAAAGTAACACATCTTATTATAAAGAAAAATAATTTATGTTCAAAATTTAGCAAGTATCCCCTGGCAAAAAACATATAAAAGTTGTTTGCAAATTCTGCCATTCAAGAATGATGATAATATTTAAATATATTTTCTCCTTAATTTTTTCCATGTATATTAATGACATATTATTACATATTACATCATGTTATAATAACATATATTATAATCCCCATGGCTTTAAAAATGGCTTAGTTATTGTTCTTCACTCAGTTATTTTGGATTCTCAATTGCTGTTTTGACTTCTAATGTTGCAAAATCATCTTGAGCCGATAACATTGACAATTAAAGGAGCAGAGTTCTGAAAATTGAAAATTAAACCTATTTGGATATGAAAAATCAGAGAATTATGACTTTTTCCTTACATAGATGTGAACTGACTTTCATTAAAGGGGAAATAAAAGAACAGACATTTTAAGCAAATGTTCTAAACAAAGGTTACAGTATTGTACTATCTAAGGCATGGCTGCTCAATTAGATCTTATTGAGATTTACTGATAGATCATAAAAGTCATGACATATATGAAGAACTTCCTGACATATAGATAATATGTATAATTTAATACCGAATGATATAATAAAGATATTTCAAAATGTTACTAGCTTGACACAATAAAGTAAGTTTATTGTATTAAAAAAGCAACATGGATTTCCACAATTAGACAAGTTGTAACAAAAAGAATAGATTTATTTTACCATCTTAAATAAACAGAAAAGCATATAAAACAGGGTTTGCTCAGACATGAGCCATCAGGTAGTACAGACCAATGATCTCTGAGTGGGGGAAACCAACAAACCTGACAGTCTTCAAACTTGCCTTTCTATATGAAGATTCCAGGTGGCAGTGAAGTGAGATAAAGCTCAGACTCAGTGGGTTATCTATGTTAAGAAGACGGAGCTGAGAATTTAGGAAGACCAAAGGGCTAGAATTCACAGAGCAGAGTATTGGAAAATAGCGTAGAGTGATACCCCAGAAATCTTTATTCTCCTTGAGTCATCAGCTAAATACAGTTATATGTGCATGTGAAACAACTATGTGAAGCTAGAAAAGAAATGACAGAAATGGAGCAGGATGAACAATATATGCAGCTTACACAGGACTGAATATAGTTCACTTTTCTAACTACTAAAGAAATCTCATAATAATAAGCTATTCAAGAGTAATCAGGATCTTACTTTCTCAATTTTGTGACCAAAAAGCCCACAATTAAAGGTTGCCTTGATACCATGCAAAAATAATTTAAAACAAAATTTTCAAAAAATAAAATTCCTTATCATTAAGTTAACTTAGACACAAGAGAAAGCTCAACAACACTTATGGTAAAAAAAAAAAAAAAAAATAGTACAAAGGTACCTAGAGAGAAACAAAGCAAATTCACAGCATTAAGCATCCAATCAAAGAATATCAGAAGTATATAGAAGAAAAAAATTACAATGAATGTGGAGGAAAACGAATCAATCAAAACCAATGAATAACTGACAAAGGTGATAAAATTTGTAGATGAGGGTTTAAAAACAACTAAAATGAAGGCATTCCATATTTTATTATGTTAGAGAAACCATAAGCCTGTTAAGAAAAGACATGGCAAATATTTTTTATGGAAGGAAATTCTAGAGATAAAAGTTGTAATGTCAGAGATAAAGAAATACAATGGGTATGGTAAACAGCAAAAGAAATGCTCTAGAAAAAATAACAAAATTGAGAACATTGCGCTACATATGATCAAAAATGAAAGAGAGAAGACCAAAAAAGTCATAGCCTCAGAAAGCTATAGAAATCTTAAATAACAATATGTTTACATGTAATTTAAATTTCCAGAGAAGAATATGGACCAAAAAATTGAAATAAAAAGTAACCACAATTTTCCAAGTTTGTTGAAAATGATAAACATGTAGATTTGAGACCCTCAACCAACCCCTAAGTCAAAAAAAATGAAGAAAACTATACCAAAGAACATTATAAATAGATTAAAAGCAGACATAAGGAGAAAAATGTTGAAGCATTCAGAGTAAAAAGAAACATATTACACAGAAAAACACAGATAAAAATGACAGCTGACTTTTTGTTTGAAACAATGAATGCCAAAAGGCAAAACAGAAACATCATTAAAGTACTTAAATTTTATATATAGATATAAAGTCTGTCAACCTAGAATTCTATTTTCAGTGAAAATGACTTTCAAAGACAAAGGCATGCTCAAAATACGGGCAAGTCCATATCAAAATCATAATAACACACTACTGCACACCTACTAGAAATGAAAATATTTAAAAGACCAACAAAGGATGGTTGACAAGAATGTGGAACAACTAGAACTCTCATTCACTGCCTGTTACAATCTAAAATGATAAAACCACTTTTGAACAGTTTGAATGTTTCTTAAAATGTTGACCACATATTTCCCATTGGGTCCATTCATTCCACTTCTAGATATTTACCCAAAAGAAATGAAAGCAAATAAAGCCTAAAAGTTGTAGATACATGTTTATAGGAGCCTTATTTATAAAAGTCAAAACAGGCAATGGCTCACATCAGCATGGAAATGGATAAACAAATTATGACATATACATACAGTGAAATTGAATCATCAATATAAACAAATACCCAACAGTGGAAGAAAAGTGTCATTTTCATTATATCAAGGATGTATACTATAAATATGTATTAGTGTTTATGTCAGCCTTAGTCACCTGGCACACAGAGTTCTTCATTCTAATGTTACCCTTTCCCTCCCTTTCCTCTTTTCCTATACTAATTGGAAGAAAGTCATGATGAAATAGCTCATATTTAAGGAATAGGGAGTTATGCTTCACTTCCTTAAAGGCAAAGTGTCTAAGTTATGGAATTCCTCTGTGTGGAAGATTAATACACTCTCCTGCATGTATGTTTTATTCAGTAATTCATATCAGTGTGGACTTATCCATATATATTTTATATAGAAAACATTTTATTTATTTTTTTGCTAAAATTTTTCCAGTTTTGGCTATTGGGAGCTTTCATTGCCTTTTATATCTCTTTGGTATACCACCATCATTGTGAGTATACTGATTTATTCATTTATTGGCTGAAATTTTTTGAGTACCTCTTTATTGTTTAGTTATTATTTTCTAGACTCTAAATTATACAGGTAATGCCATTATAAAAAGATTTCCTTCCATAATTGGT
The DNA here is from genome assembly GCF_001604975.1 of Cebus imitator. Classification (NCBI taxonomy): domain Eukaryota; kingdom Metazoa; phylum Chordata; class Mammalia; order Primates; family Cebidae; genus Cebus; species Cebus imitator. Next base: position 387,263 of record NW_016107501.1, read on the forward strand.
ATTGCATTGTATTACCATAATTTTATACTTTAAAAAATAATTTTGACTTTTATTTTCAATTCAGGGGGTACATTTGCAGGTTTGTTTTATAGTATATTGTGTGATGCTGAGGTTTGGTGTATAAGTATTCCCATTACCCAGGTAGTGGGCATGGCATCCAGTTAAGTTTTCCAACCCCTTTCCTCTCTTTCCTCCCCTTCTAGTAGTCCCAACACATCATATGCATAAACATTTCTATAGAGCATACTATAGCCTGTATATGATTAGGTGTTAATTGCAGAGTATAGCTATCTCATTATCTATTGTTATATTTATGGAAAATATAGCATCTTACAGAAATGTGGTAGATGTTAGAAAATTGTAACAATAGTGAGTTATATTTATACACAACACAAAAGTAAAAAATACATGTATTGTGAAATTTTCAGAGACTGCAGAAAATCTACTTTTCAAAACAGTCACATGCGTATACAAAGTGAAGACTTCTGTATCTTTTCTCGTAACTAGAAAGTCAACCATCCTGTGACCAATATAGTAAGAATCCATTTACTGAACACAGATAGAATATTATGGGGACTCTATTTTTCCACCAGGAATCAATAGAAAAGCAGAAGTTTAGGAAGTGCCTTGTCAATGAAATAATATCAAGGTTGAAGCTGAACTGCTTGAAGGAAAAAGCTGTCACTTTGAGACATGTATGTTGAGGAAAGGTGCTTCAAAAATGATATATCTGAAGTAAAAATTACATATTCAGGGAAAAAAATGAAGCTGAAATAGAATGTGAAGAATTTATCAGATCTGAAATATTGATCCTGATAACACACATTTGGCAACATATTTTCCAAATTATCTTTTGGCATATCTAGATAGATGATAGACAGACAGACAGACAGACAGATAAATAGGTAAGTAGATAGATAGATCGATCTATTTGGAATATCTATAGATATCTGTAGATAGATAGATACCCATAATTGGTGTTGCATTGTATTACCATAATTTTATACTTTTAAAAATAATAAAGATACCTATCTACCTACCTGTCTATCTATCTATCATCTATCTACCTACATAGGAGAGAGAGAGAGAGTGGATCCAAAGAGAAATTTCAAATAAATATTCATGTTAACTGCTTTTATTTATTTACTTATTGCTCAAGCTAGATCAAAAGTTTGAAATTTATTATTTTGCACGAAACTGTTGTACATCTAAAATTACAACTCTTCTGAATTAGAATTTTACTTTCCGTTCCTTATTACAATTATTTTTCCCACAACACAAATTGATTTAATTATCTCTTTTGCTTAAAAATTATCTATGCTTACTTAATGCTGACAAGGAGCACATCCTTAGTACAGCAAAAACAACAACAACAACAAAAAAAGGCTCTTTAGATCTTGGCTGAAGTCTATCTCTGAGGAATAAATTCCAGTCATTTTGAGTTACAATCAAATATGCGCTAGACCATGAATTCTTTACTTCTTTGAATATATGGTACACTCTCAAAATCAGGGCTCCTGGTAGCACATTTAAAGGAATAAAACATATTTAAAACAACACTAATATCAGCAATAATTATAGTTCAATCTTTAATGGAGTGTAAAGATGTCTCAAACACTCTATGAAAGTTTTGCTGTGATGACACAAGTTTTTTTCACTTTTAGCAACACGTTGACACACTGTGCTAGTTAAACTTCTTGAGGTAGAGCTTGTCCTACTTAGATATGCTACATTTTTAAAATCAGTGTTCAATAGCATACAGATTCACAACTCTTATTTCCAGAAAGCTTTCTCTTATCCTATAGTAAAATAAAATCTGGAGGTATAACACCCTGCCAGAACACACTTAGTGAGAAAACTATTCCAGACAAATAGAACTGCTTGCTTTGGCTTAAAAATATATTTTGTTCTTTCTCTGCCATGAGCTATTGCTTGAACCAATGTCCAGTCCTTTATATCCTCATCCAATTAACAGAGACCTGCGGTTTGAATGAATAAATGAATGACTAATGTTAGTGTTTTGAGTCAAACTCATTGAAGCAGTGAAGTAAGAAAAAAAATTGGAAGACAAAATGTTGACCAAACAATATTGTCCTGAAAGCTAAGAAGTAATTTAACATAGTGATTGAGTGATTGTGTTACTGCTTTATCATATTGAGTAATTAAATGACTTAGAAAATACTTACAGTTTTTCTAAAAAAATGATCACTGATCATGCTTAAAGAATAGTGTTAATCAAATAGTGAGAGAGAAATTAGATTTCAACAGATCCAGAAGGAGTATCCTGAGCATAAAGAGTAAGAATAATTCTCCATAGCTAAGGTTCACATGAGAGAATTCTATTGGGAATGTTTAGAATTATTTTAATTCATTCTGCTACAGAGTCAGATACTCTTGCTGGTATCTTTCCTCAATTTGGGAATTCATAGACTTTTGATTTTGTATAAAATTTTCTTCTCAAATACTACACATTCTTTCCACAAACAGTTCCCTCATGAAACACTAAAGATTTTACATAACATCATTATTGAGTGATAGTATTCTATAAAATTTTGGGGAATGACATGTTTTCTCTAGATTGCCTTTTCTCAACCTGTGCTTTGATCTTTTTTTTTTTTATTATTATTATTACACTTTCAGATTCGTTTTAGGCATCTCCTCAAGGCTCTCTGCTACTTTCTGTGGAAGCTTTGTTCCTTTTCAAATTACTTCCAAGACAAGAAGCAAAGAAGACCAAGCCAATGACCTACATACTAGCATGCATTTTCAGGATAAAAAATAAGTTGGTAAAAATATCTTACTTGGGGTGATAGTCTAAGTCAACCAAAAAATGGGGGAAATAAGCCTATTATCAAAATTACCTTTGAAAAATCCTTTATGTAGCACAAGAAATACGGAGACAGTTTTATATAGACAATCTTATAAAATAATATGTATGTTTTAAACATATCAAACACTCATTAAAAGTGTGTGACATTAAGGATAAAGCTAAACACCATATTCCTCAATTTTTCCATTTGTAAAATAGGGTTAATAATAAAACATATCTCTTAAGACAATTTTGGAGATATATTAGTTAATGGGTATGAAAACACATGCAGCAATACTTAGCATACAGTACATCCTCAACCTATTATTTAAAAATATATATAATAAGGAGTATGTAATGTAAAATACAAAAATTACACAATATTTTTATCACATGTAAATGAGATAGTTAAGCCTATATGTTGGAATTTTTGTAGGCTAATACAAATCTGTAAAAACAGACCTTAACTTACTTAGATACAAATTTATTTAAGTTCAAATGTATTTGTTACTCTAAATACAAATTTATTGATCTCTCTTAATTTACTTAAACCCTAATTTATTTAGTACAATATGTTATATCATCAGATATATTGCCACAAAATTTGTACATATTTCTAAGGGGCAAAGATAATAGAAGTTAAATAATTTCTCATATTAGAATGAGAAGAACAAAGCTTAGAGAAACATGGCTGAATGTATGTTTACATTATATATTTCAGCTGGGAAATTCTTTGGTGACATTTGATAGCAGGTTAAATTGAAACCTATCAAATTTCCAAAATTTACATTCATAGAAACACACTACTTATCCTCAGAGAAGCAGCAGATATTTTGTAATAATATTTCCTAAATCTATCAAGAAAGCTTTTGTGTTATTTGCTACATAGGAACTATCATCTGGTGAATAGAAAAAAATTGTAACAATATTAAATAACCCATGATTCTGTCTAACAACCAGGCTTGTTACATTCTGTAACATCCTGCTTGCTCTATAACAGAATTTATATATATAATAATGGGATACAGCAGGAATTATCTATCTATCTATCATCTATCCATCTATCATCAAAACTTCAATAAGAGAAATACACCTTTCAATGAACTTTTTAATTTTGTAATGCTATTGTTGTTTTTGTTGAAAAGTGAGAAATGTTTAGGACTAATTTTAACTAAAAGTTACTATGACATGATATTTTATTATCAGTTTTGCTAAGCTATAAAGATGTTTTCCAAAACCCCCTTCCCTGAATTTTTGCAGCTTAGAGTTGAAGACACAAGGAACATTTGTGAGATTTGGGAGGCAGAAATAAAGCAACAGTCCTTGATCTCTGGAGGAAATTGTAACTAGTTGTGATGACACACAGAACCAGAGGTGCAGGGAGATTGTGGTTCATGCTTATTTTCCTCTTCTTTGTTTCTAATTTTTCTTAAGGAATACTGACCTTGCTGACCAATAACAGGCCCAGGCCCATTACAGGATGCTTTCCTGCGTATCAACAGACTTTTGCCTTAAACTTCTCCACCACTTCCCCCTTCACATTCTCAAGTGGCCTCTCTAACTTACTGGCTGGTGGCTACTTTGATATTCCTACCACACCCTGTATACTTTGACTCCCCTAGCTTTTTTGTACATTTGTGAAAAACTCAATTTCTATAACAAGAAATTATATATACTTCTCTGAATGGAAATAGACTGACACTACAAATTTTTTTCCAACTAAGAAGTTAGAAAAAAATGGGGTGGTAAACATAAGAATAACTGAAAGTAAATATATAAAGATGAAACACAGCTATTAATTAAATATATAATTAATATATTAAATATATAATTAATATGTTAATTAAATATATAAACATATAATTTAATAAATAATTAATATATAAATTTATTTTAAATATATAAAGATGAAATATGGCTTAAACATCAAGTCAGTCCTGTTTAAGCCTCTCACACCTCAGCATGCACTTTGGAATTTAGAATTGATTGGCAATTTTATTATTTTCCTTCAATGTTGAATTTACAGTATGTCTACGTCATCATTAGGAAATTGTTATGAAAATTCAACTAAGATTTTATTTGTACAGTTTTTATCTCATTAGCCTTTTTGACATCCTATTTGATCCACCTTTGTCTATTCACCTTTATTCTCAAATATTTATATTCTTTTAATGCATTTCCTTTACAAATATCCAGTTGATTGGAAAAGTGGAAAGAATCAAATAATTAATTTTCCATATATAGCAATATAAATGCTGATTTCTATAAGCCACAAATCCAGTTCTGAAAAAAAACTTTTATCTTTTTGTAAATGGGTTAATTATTCAAATTCCATACCTTAAGTTTTAAAGCAGTAAAACCTGTAGCATTTTTTGGCATTGGCAATGACATTCTTTTAAACATCTCTTACAGGCTTATGGTTAAGTAGATGGTCTTTGAACAACTCTACATATGGTACCACAGATAAAACATGCATGCTGGAATGCTGCTGTCTCTGAAGTGGTTGGGAAGATCTGCAAAGACAATTATCTTCCCTTTCCCCCTAACAAACTTTTCTGGTGGTGGAGGTTTGGTTGTCAGTAAGGGTAGGATTTCCTCAGAGGAAAATGCTAATAGACGAAGTGCGTTCATATATTAATTATTGGATTAGCTACAAAATAGAAAATCTAACTCTGGAACCCAACACTGATTCCCACATTTTGAAGAAGCCTGAGTGCTTTCAGGTGAGTAAAGGCCCCTGTCTATTCATAGAAGTAAAATCAAATGCTCTCTGAAAAGTGGTTTTCTTCCTTTAATCCTACAGTATTGACAAAGACTGAGGCCAAGCAATGAGTTCATAATCAAAGCCAACAAGCACACCAGAAAGCAAGAACCTTGTGTGAGAGACAGTATAAAAACCCTGTAAGAAAATGTAGGCAATATCATTCAGGACATAGGCATGGGGAAAATTTATGATGGAATCACCAAAAGAAATTGCAACAAAAGCTAAAATTGACAAACGGATTCTAATTAAAGAGCTTCTGCACAGCAAAAGAAGCTATCATCAAAGCGAATAGGTGAAATGGGTGAGAATTTTTGCAGTCTACCCATCTGACAAAGGTCTAATTTCCAGAATTTGCAAGGAAGACATTTACACAGCTAAAAAAAACATGAAAAATAGCTCAACATCACTGATCATTAGAGAAATACAAATCAAAACCACAGTGAGATACCATCTCACACCAGGGAGAATAGTGATTACTAGAAAGTCGAGAAACAATAGATGCTGACAAGACTGCGGAGAAATAAGAGAAATAGGAATGCTTTTTCACTGTTGGTGGGAATGTAAATTAGTTCAACCATTGTGGAAAACAGTGTGGTGATTCCTCAAGGATCTGGAACCAGAAATACCATTTGACCCAGCAATCCCATTAATGGGTATATAACCAAAAGAGTATAAATCATTCTGGTATAAAGATATACACACATATGTTTATTGCAACATTATTCACAATAGCAAAGACATGAAACCAACCCAAATGCCCATCAGTGATAGACTGGATAAAGAAAATGTACATTTTCAGAGAAATAGCAACAGAAGCTCAACAGAATTGTGTGAGAATATTTGAAAAATGAATTGTATGCTAACAAATATTTTCTAGATGAAAAGTAAAATCATTAGAAAAATCTCAATAGCTGTTTTAACTTGAAGATAAAAAACAACTGAAGAAACAATTAGAAAATTAGACAATTGCCTCTGAGGAAATAAACCAGATTTGAGCCTCTCTCTTATAAGGAGATGAAAATTAGGAAAGAATTTTGAGAGATATGGATGACAGAATGAAAAGGAATACTATTAATTTAGTTGATGCTTTAGGATAAACAAATAAAATGAATTGAGGAAAAATAGCTGCAAATTTTCCAGTAGGGACAGCAATGGTAATACTAATAGAAATGTTTAAATTTGCCTTATAAGTAGGAAAAATGAAAAGTAATTAAGACCCAAATACATTATATTAAAGCTTCAAAACACGTAGTAAAGGAAGTTTATAAATGTACATAGAGAAAATCCAGATCAATTATAAGAGGACAAAGTAGAAAACATATATTTTTTTTAGCATCAGCAGTTGATAATGAAAGAAACTAGAGAAACATTCCCACAATATTGGAAAAATAAATGCCAAGTTGGAACTGTTTACCTGCTAAAAGTGTTTTACAAAAACGTACGTGAAATGAACAAGATATCATTTTACATCTATTAAGCCGGCCATAATTAGGGAGTCTAACAATGCCAGTATTGGGTAGAATGTATATGAATAAGAATTTACTGATTTGGGTGAATCATACAATTTCCTTGGAAGACCTTACTTAGTATTGCTGCATGATATTACATATTCACATATCCATTTGCCTAGAAAGTACACATGGACAAACAAAGATATGTACAAAATATTTATAGTAGTACTGTTAATTTTTTTAAAATTAGAAAAGACTCTAAGAACCATCCATAAGAGAACAAATAAATAAATTGTGATGTGTTACAATACACTAGTATACAAGAGTGGAAACAACTGAACTACAGCTACAGGCAACAAGACAAATCTGTGAAATGTAATAGTGAGGGAAAAATGCAAGTACCAACAACTGTACAAAATTTGATATCATGTTTATAAAGCACTCAAAGAGGAACATTTCCACCATAGATTATTTATACTTGCATGTATGAGTGCTAAAACTAAAGCAAAAGCCAGAACAGAAATGCAGAAAGCAAAATATAAAATAAGATACATTTGTTCCCTCTGAAGAGCAAACATGGGGGCAGCATAGGAAAAGAGAACATGAGTAGGCCCAAATTAGAGGTAGTTTTTTCATTCTTGAACTTAGTTAATATGTGTTCATTCAATCATTAATTGTTATATCTATATTCCGACTCAAGGGAGCTAAACTAAGACACATGTGATTCTTAGGATCTACTTCAAACCTTCTCCCTTAATGTACAGCTGGTGCTTTTTAGAATGATTGTTATATCTACTAAATAGATTAGTATACACAAATACTATTATTTCATAATAAGCTAGGATGTGGCAAGAGAGCAACTAAAAGTTTGTCTGAGTGATCATAGTTGGCAATATAAGTTGAAATCATTTTCTGTTCTTGTCTTAAAACTGAGACTGGATCTAGGCCTGAGATGCTATCTACTTGTTTCTGTCTTGAACTCCAGTTGGGTCTGAGAAACCTTCTAGAAAACAACACATTTACTATGTTGAATATATAGACATTTCCTCTTAATATTCTGAGGATAAAGGGAACAGGAATGAATTAACAACAAGATTTATAATTTATTCATTGATACAATTAAAGTCAAATACTCATGGTTCTGTAAAAAGACTCAAAGTTTTATTTTTTTGTGGTAACTCTTTCTGTGTGTCCTTTTCATTTTTTTCTGTTACAAGGTGAATAAAGGTACTTGCAGAACACAATGTATCTCTGTAATTGATCATAGGTCAATTTGATAATAGCTTAAGTGACATTGGAAGCTTGGTAGAGAAGGGATAAAACTTCCATAAGTCCTTATATGTGTATGTGTATATGTGAGCATAAAGCTAGTCTAGTAACAACAAACATAGGGTGTGAGTAATGTCAAGAGTGGGTCAAAAATGGGATGTAAAGAACACAGGGAGAGTGCATAAAGTATTTGGAACCTATTCATTCACTGACAAAACAGCATACCAATTCACTTTGCAGTTTTAAATTGTTCTTTATGGTTGTTGTATTGTAGATACAGGTATCATCTGAGTCTAAACAGAATAACAGGAAAACTATAGCTAACCCATCTTCTCAGTAGGAAACAGTATTCTTGCCTTGGTCCTTTTACCAAATATGCATTTATTAAAATCTGTAAAATTAATAACAATTCTCAGCCCTAACTTTACCTTAATTAGACATCATTGGAGCATCAGGATGTTATTTTTTTCTCATCTACAAAATGGTAATAAAATATCTTTCCTGTCAATGTAATTGGAACGTGATGAGGTTTAAGTGAGCTACTTAAGAAAATATAAAGCATGGTAGGCATAATTTATGATTAGTAGTAAGTCTTTATCAGTTTGGGCTGGAAGATTTCCCTTCTTTGACAACGAGGTAGCACATATATTTAGAGATAATGGCCTTCTTCATATCTGAACCCAGAACATGCTCAACATGCTAGGTTAAGTTCCTTTATATCAAAATTCAGGAAAAATTTGAGGGATCATTATTTGAGAACTGGGATAGGAATCTAACAAGGTCAAAATTGTGAGAATACTTCAGGAAACTTGGTTCAAACTTATAAATAACCTGTCTTCCAGATATCTTTGATTTCTTTAAGCAAAAAAGAAACTTTGTGGCTGCAGTCTCATCCAGGTATCTATCAGTGATTCTTTTAGATGAAAAATGACTTTACTGGTGAGAAAGAAAGCTTTAACCAATGACTATTGGACTGACTTATGCTAAACTATAGAATAATCTATCTAGATCGATTAGATAGGTAGATGATAGATAGATAGATCGGTAGATAGATAGATAGATAGATAGATAGATAGATAGATAGATAGATAGATAGATAGACAGATAGATAGATAGATAGACAGACAGTTAGACAGAAAGGTTAATAAACTATAGAAAAAGGCCAGGGCAGGGTTTCTCCTCAAATGTTAGATATTCCCATGAAACTCAGGAGAGCAATAGTTGTACAGTAGAAAGGCTTCAGAAGAAGGAATGATCTGGGTTCAAATTTGAGGTTCATCTCTTATAATTTTGAGAATTTGGGCCAGGTGTTAAAACTCTGTTTTTTATGGTCTTCTTTTGTCAAACCATGCCACCTTTTAGGGTTGCTGTGAGAATAAATAAGAAGGTATAAGTAATATTATTAATTCAGTGCTTAGAATGTTGGAGTTTAATGAGAACAAACACAGAGTTTGAAGCCAGATGGTCTTTGTTGGAATCCTGGCATTGGCACTTACCAGATGTGTGGCCCTTGGCAGTTTGTTTAACATCTCCTTGGTCCAATTACTTAAACTGTAAAAATGGCAAGGGTAATAACTGTACCTACTTCATGAGGATTAAACTAGTTCATATTTTAAACTGCTTAAAACAGTAAGTAGTACTATAGCACTATTCTAGTAAGTACTAGAATAAGTTATTTTTAAATAAAATGTATCACTATTAACAAAACTAGGGAAAAAATTTTGTATGTTTTCTCTGATTCTTGAGACCAATATTTGAGAATGATTTGCTGATGGAATAGCTGCTACCCAGAAAATGAAATTGTTCAGTTAATATTCTCTGAGAAATTAAGGGAAGCAGTTTCCACAAAGCTGAAACCAAAGGCTATGGTCTAGCTGTGAATAATCACAGCTGGCTCGCCTTAAAAGGTTAGAGGATTAGAATGTTAATAATTTTGTGTTTCTTAAGCAAATATGTTCAAACATGCAATGAGCAGCTGTTCCCATGGAAAAATGAGCCAGTGACAAGTTTTATCTTCTAAAAGCAAAGCTATTTTTGGTCAAATGAGAGTGCAAAAAAGTATTTTAAAAATGCTTTTTAATGACAGGAAACATAAATATCTTTTGCAGCTCTTTAATTCAGAAAACAGCTTGCATAATTTTTTTTGAACTTGAGAAGAATAGATAGAAAGCAGTTCTCAAATCCCAACGATCAATTCTTAGGGACTTTTTGGTAAAGAGCAAAAGCATAGTTTGTAGCATGATGGAGGCTGAGGTGAATACATGTAGGAGTAATCTTGGTTTGTTTATAGCAGAGTTTCTCAATCATTTTTTCTCTTCTTTATTACCATCCCCTCAAAGAAACCTACTTCAGGCTTTCTAGCCATAAGTATAAAAAGTCCATGTTTAACCGAGCATGGAGAAAAGTTTTTAATGTGTTTAAGGAAGTATTTTATTATACTTTAGATAATTTTTTGTTCAGTTGCCATACATAAAAGAGGCATAAGGTATGAGTAAGTTATATGACCTCTTTATGCCTATCTTCTCATCTATAAAATGGGGATAATAATAAATAACACTTACTTCGTAGCAGTTGCAAAGTTTAAATGAGTTAATACATATGAAGCTCTTAGAAAAATACATGCTAACTAGTAAGCAGTACATCTTTTATTTATTTTTATTTTTATTGAAACTAGTTTTGAGGCTTACAATATCTTATAAAGCTACATGTTTACCTCATGATAACAATTAGGAATTCAGTCAAGACACACAGGAGTGGAGACAAAAAAATTGTTAGATACTAAGTCAGGTCCTCTTTTGGGTGCTCACATAGTCTCTCTCACATCTGATTCATATTTTTATAGACAGGTTATTTTCATTTCTCTATTCATACAACTGGCCTCTTAACATTAAAATATACAAGGTTTTATATCTACTGTTTTCAATTTAATTTCAGATTTCTTTCAGAGTGTCTGACTGACCCAGCTGGTTCTATCCTTTCTTCATCAAAACTTTTGTGGTTAATGGATTTGAAAAGAGTAGAGAAAACTTGGCAGGGAGATTCAGATTTTGAGAACAAGTGACAATGAAATAGTTTCCTGGAGTGAAGAAATACCCAAAAGTTGTCTGCTGCAATTGGGTAAGAGATAACAGTCACCAAATTAACATTGATGTGGTGTTAATTTCAAAATATTTTCTCAATGAGTATTCTCAAGTATAGGGTAAATTAATAATAAAGGAAATTGAGATGTACTAACAAGCAGCTGGAATATTTATTAGGAAGCATTTCACACAGGTCAACACTGATAGTTTACACAATGATCCTGATATCGCAAAAGAATAATGCCTCTTTTATACAAGGCAACTGAACAATAAAAATATCAAATCCATGATAAACTGATACTTTAAACACATTAGATAATGCTTCCCATGCTTAATTAAACATAAAATAAAGTGAGCCCCCAGAAATATCATGGCTCTCTTTAAATACCAGGATTTTATTTTATTTTAGTGGCTGGCAAGTTGTGAGTTAGCTGTATGTATATCTCTGTCTTCTTTAATTTTTAAAATATCCTGCAAAGAATATCTACTATAGAAATAATTTTAGGAAAAATGTGAATGAATGCTACTTGATATTTTGCATCAATTAAACATGTTTACTCTTGTGGTGGTGAAAAGATTTTACACTTGTGTTAGAATAACAACATACTGTGAAAGTTCAAAATGGTAATATCTCAGAAACATATTGCCAGATAATGTTTTAAAATAAGTCTTAAGAAATGGAAGATCTTGAAAATAAAATCTCGGTTGGGAATACAGCACTTCTCTTATTCACATAACTGGGCATTAAGCATCATGATATAGAGAATGTAGTTAACATTTCAGCAAAATCAAGGTTTGTGTTGCTATTTTGTGACCTTGAGTGCTCAAACCCTGTTGGGATAAGGGTAGATTGTATAACTTCATGGGAAAAGTACTTGGCTTTTAATCACAACACTTAAATGAAAAACAAATAGGTTTTTATCATTCTGTACACCCAGTCAAGTTTATTTGTTTCCAGTCGGGATTATGTCTAGTGTAGACTTCCATGAAAGACAGAAGGGCTTTCTGTTTATAAATAAGTTTGCCATTCTAGGGTATAGCAAGGTTATTCAATTGCCAATAAAACAATTATGCAGTATTTCACTGGTATTCTTAGATAAATGGATTTCAATAAATACAAACAATCTATATTCCATCAAATGTCAAAACATATGCCTAAAATATTCATAAAAATATTCATCATGAAAATCAGATCAATACAGTCTACATGATTACAGAGATAGTTCATAGAACAGAACTAATCACCTAGACAATAATTTTATTCATGTAGGAAATAGTCTTTTATCAAAGTGGTGATATTGGTATGTGCTTTTTTGCAATTAACATGTTAAAGTTTGTTTAGTCCGTGACATTTCATGTTCTTAAATATTTTGTTTAAAAAAAATAAAAAGTAGTTTGCTGACAACTTATATCCTGATGTTCACTCATTCAAAACTAGCCATTAAATGTGTAATACATTGTTGATACAAATTCTAACAAAATAATTGAATAATTGAAAAACCGTGATCATTTAAAAAAGATTTATTAACACGGATGATAGAACTACAATATTCATATTCTACATACTTTCAAGATACATAGTGTTTTAGAAGTAGATGATATTTCTAGTCATTATCTTATAAAATTCATTTTTGTGGAATAAGAAGCAATTTAGAGATGTTAAGGATTCTTTACCAAGAAGACAGTTATTAGATGAGCTCCAAGACTACCACTGACTTCTAATTACTTAGAACAATGTTGTCCACCACACATTTCATCTTTCTTTCATTGCATACCAAGTTTCAAACTACATGAAAATGATCTTCTTTAACTTTCTCAATTCAAATAAAAATATTTCCACATTATCTCCTCATCTCTCATTTAATATCAGGTCTTCCTTCAACTTTTATTTTTCAAAATGTGAAAAATTGCCAAGAAAGTAAGGCCAATTTTGCTTCTACTAACACTGTGAAAACTTTTTTTTATATTTTCTAGGCTTTGAAGCAAGATATTTCTCAATTTTATCTGAGAAAGTTAATCTTAATGAGCATGTCTGTGCCTAAGTAAAAGAAATCCCTTAAGCATAAGCGTTCAGCAGCTAAAAATTTGATTCATGACTAAAATCCAAATTGTATCTTACTTTTTTGAAGTTGTTCCTCATACTGGGTGAAACTCTAGATGGACATTTTAGCAGCTTTACTGAGGTATAATTGACATATGGTAAACTACATTTATTTATTTATTTAGAGATGGGGTTTCACTCTTGTCTCTCACTGCAACCTCCACCTCCTGGGTTCAAGTGATTCTCCTGCCTCAGCCTCCCGAGTAGCTGGGATTACAGGCACCCACCACCACACCTGGCTAATTTTTTTGTATTTTTAGTAGAGACGGGTTTTCGCCATGTTGATCAAGCTGGTCTCGAACTCTTGATCTCATGTGATCTGCCCACCTTGGCCTCCCAAAGTGATGGGATTACAGGCATGAGCTACCACACCCAGCCAACTGCACATATTTAAAGTGTACTAATTAAGTTTTGACGTATGTCTCTATCTATGAAGCTATCACAACAACTGAGATAATAAATATATCAACTCCAAAGTTTCTCTGTGACCCTTGTAATCCTTCCTCCTTTCCACATCCCCAACCCTACCCTCTGATCCTCATGCAACCAGTGATATGTTTTCTGTCAATATAAATTAGTTTGAATTTTCTAGAATTTTATACAAATGAAGACGTACAGTATGCTCCCTTTGTTTACTGGCTTTTTTAATTCAGCATAATTATTCTGAAATATATCCATATTATTACCTGTATCAATAATTCATTTCTTTTTATGACTAGTAGTATTACATTGTATGGATACACCATGATTTATTTATACATTCACATACGATGCAAACCTGGGTTGTTTGCAATTCTAGTCGATGAAGAAGAAAGCTACTATGTACAAGTTTACATGGTTCATATGCTAACAAATATAAAGCTGTACACTTTTGTATGAACATAGGCTTATGTTCTCTTGGGTAAATACCTATAAGTGAAATGCTGCATTCATACGGTATGCACGTTTAAATTTTTAAGAAAATGCCAAGCTATTTTCTAAAGTAGTTGTAGCTTTTTATATTCTCACTGGAAACGCATGAAGTTTTCAATCTCACCATTTTCTTTAGTGCTATCTGTCTTTTGAGTATAGCCATTATAGCAAATATTTAGTAATCCTATTGGCGTTTTAATTTGTATTTTCCAAACGACTAATCATATTGAGTATCATTGTACGTTCTTATTACTTGTTTTTATGCCTTCTTTAGTGCAATAATTGTTCACATTATTTCTCCATTTTTCAATTGGATTGTTTCCTGATTATTATATTGTAAAACTTCTTTATATGTTCTGCCTACAAATTCTTTATCAAACTTATGATTATCAATTATTTTGTCCTGAATTATAATTTTTAATTTTTCTTTATGGCTTTTTGAAGCACAAAAGTATGTGTGCATTTGTGTGTGCATTTGTTTATTATATATGTTGATATGCAATTGCCTCAGAAATATTTGTTAAAAACATTATTTTTTCCATTAAATTGTTTTGGCACTTTTATGAAAATCAATTGATCAAAAATGTAAATATGCTTCTCTACTCTCAATTTTGTTCCATTGATCTATATACCTATTTTTCACCAATAACACACTGTATTGATTACTGTAGTTTCACAGTAAATTTTGAAATAATATAGCATAAATTCCCCAACTTTATTTTTCTTTCTCAAATTTGTTTTAATGATCTGTTGCATTTCCATATGCATTTGATCTGTTGCATTTCCATATGCATTTCAAAATCAGCTTGTCAAATTCTACAAAAGTCCTACTGGGGTTCAGCAGAGATTGTAATGAATTTGTAAGCCAATTTGTAATGAATTGCCTTCCTAACAATGTTGTTTCTTCTGATTAATGAACATGAAAAGTTTCTTCATTCATTTAGATATTCTTTAATTTCTCTTGGGAATGCTTTGCATTTTTTAATGTACAAATCTTACTGGTACCTTTTTGTTAAATTTAGTCTTTAGTACTTTATTGTTTTCAGTGTTCTTGCGAATAGAATTATTTTACTAGTTTGTTTTTTAGATTCTTTATTGCTAGTACACAGAAATTCGAAGGATTTTTTGTGTCTTGATGTTGTCGCCTGTGAACTTGCTAAAGCCGTATGTGAGTTCTAGTGGTTTTGTTTTGTGTAGAGTTTTTAGAATTTTCTAAAAATATAAGAGAATTTTCTAAAAATATATTTTCATATAAGTGTATGTCATCTTCCAATAAAAGAAATTTTATTTTTGCTTTACTAATCTAGTTGTCTTTATTTTTCTCTAAATTTTTTTATTAAAGTATCTTGAATTTTCAGCACAATTCTGAATAAAACCAGTGGAAGTAGACATCCTTGCCTTGCTCTTGATATTAGAGAGAAGGAATTCAATCTCTTACTCTAAAATATTAGTTCAGATGTTGATTTTTCCTAGAATATTTTTATGAGATGTATGAAATTTCCTTTTTACCTTTTTTGAGAGGTTTTATTATAATGGATGTTGGGTTTCATTAAATGAATTTGCTGCATCCATTGACATCACTATGTGGTTTTTGTCCTTTATTCTATCCATGGTATGTATTACATTTGGTTACAAGGTTAATTTACCTCAATTTCTGGCATAAATCTCACTTGGATATGTCATATGACCCTTTTTATATATTGCTAGATTTGGGTTGCTAATATTTTGTTGAGAATTTTTTATTTATTTTCACATATGGGACTGTAATGTTTTCTCTTACGATGTCTTTGGCTTTTATATCAGTCTCATACTGCTCTCCATAAACTGAGCTTGCTAAGGGTTAGTTTTAGCATTATTTTTTTTTTCATCATTAGTATCACTTTTTGTAAACATTTGACAGAGTTCATCAGTAAATTCTCTGTGCTGAACTCTTATGTATGGGAATACATTTAATTATTAATTGAATGTTGTTACTTATTTGAGGTCTACTCATTTTTATCATTTAGAACCAGTTTTGGCAATTGGTATCATTCTATGAATTTACCTGTTTTATCAAATTGTCCAATATGATGTCTAAACTTATAACAATTCAACATATCTTTTTCATTTGTAGGTTTGTAGTAATGTAGACTCTTTCATTCTTGATTTTGGTAATTCATGACTTTCTGTTTTAATGTTGATTAGATTAGCTGAATATTTGTCAATTTTGTTGATCTTTTCAGATAATCAACTTTTGGTTTAATTGATTTTCTCTAGTATTTTATTTTATATCTCACTGATATCTGCCATAATTTTTATTTTTTTTTCCTGCTTCCTTTGGGTTTAATTTAATCTTATTTTTCCAGTTTTTAAAGTGCAAGTATAGGTTATATATTAGAAATCTTTTCTTTTTCATTTCTGGCATAAACATTCACTGTTACACGTATTTTTTCTAATCACTGCTTTAGCTGCATCTCATGGGTTTTGATATGTTNTTTGACCCATAGATTACTTAGAAGTATGTTTAATTTCTAAATATTTAAAGATTTTCAAAAATTTTCTATTGGCTGGACGCGGTGGCTCACGCCTGTAATCCCAGCACTTTGGAAGGCCCAGGCGGGTGGATCACGAGGTCAAGAGATCGAGACCATCCTGGTCAAAATGGTGAAACCCCATCTCTACTAAAAATACAAAAAATTAGCTGGGCATGGTGGCGCGTGCCTGTAATCCCAGCTACTCAGGAGGCTGAAGCAGGAGACTTGCCTGAACCCAGGAGGCGGAGGTTGCGGTGAGCCGAGATTGCGCCATTGCACTCCAACCTGGGTAACAAGAGCGAAACTCTGACTCAAAAAAAAAAAAAAGTTTTCTATTATTTCTTTCTAATTGAATTTCATTATAGGCTGATGACACAATTTGCCTGATTTATGTCTTTTAAATTCATTTAAACTTGTTTTATGGCCTAGTCTGTGTTTCATGCAAGCTTGAAAATAATTTTGTTTTATGGTTGAGCGGAGTGCATACATATCATTCACATGGAATTGGTTAATACTGTCTTTCCAGTTTTCTATATATCTTCCAATTTTCTTCCAACTATAATTGTTGAATTGTCTTTTTCACCTTTCATTTTTTCCAGTTTTTTTTTTTTTTGTCATGTATTTTGGGGCTCTGATTTTAGGTACATATGAATTTATAATTTATTTAACTTTCTGTTAAGTTGCCCCTTTTATCATTACAAATGCTTATTTTTGTCTCTAATAAAATTATCATCTTAATTTTTAGAATATCAATTAAATTAATTTGTTGATTTGATTTTTTGTACATTTTTGAGTTATTTTATTAGAGGATATATTGATGTGTATCTTATCACAAATTAATGTTGACTAACAATTATTACATTTGGTAAAATGTGGAAAATTTGTTTAAGTGTAGCTCAATTTCTTTTCACACACTTTGTGCTATCATCATCATATATATTAAATTTATGTATGTTAGAATGCCGAAACACAGTATTCAAATTATTGTTTTGTATAATCTTGTGTTTATTAAATAAGAGAATGAATTTTTAAAATTTATATAACTATTGAGTCTTCTGTATTAAATCAAAAAATCATTTTATACATGCAATTTAATTAAAGACTTAACAATGCTCTTTATTTTTTGATTTGGGTAATCACCTTTTGTCATTTCTTTGAGTCTGAGAGTTTTCCTTTATTAGTTACTGGGGGCAGACCTGGCAAAAATAAATTATCTCATTCTTTACTGTCTTGGGAATCTTTTTATTTCACTTTGACTTGAGAAGGATAGTTGAATATGGAATCATTGGTTGACTTTTTTTCCCTTACAGTATTTTGAATATGTCATTTCTCTCATTTGTGGCCTCCTTGATTATGATGAGAGTCAGATATTCATCATATTGTGGCTTCTTTGAACATAATATGTCTTTTTTTCTTTTCAGAATTTCAAAGTTTTTGTCTTTCAACTCTTTGCTTAAGATATATGTATCAGTAGATATCATTGTATTGATTATATCTTTTTTGTTTACAGATTCTTGGATGTGTACACGAATATTTTTTATCAAATTTAAGAAGTGTTCATTCTTCATTTCTTCAATTTTATTTTTCTGCTCCTTTTCCTCTCTTCTCTCCATCTTGGCTCCAATTACATATATGTTGGTATACATATTGATGTCACACACATTTCTGAGACTGCTTATTTTAAATATTTTTTCCAAATCTGTTACACATATCAGATTACTTAATTGCTAATGATCCATTGACAATGCCGCTGCATGTATCACGTGCTACCCCAAATTTAGTGATTATGCTTCAAATTTGACAGAGAATGTGATATTCTTTATGGCCCATTCCAGCATAGTAAACTTCCTTCCCTACCCCTCTGGGTAAAACACGGGTTCAGCTTCGGACAATGATACAGATTCTTACTATTCTTACCTGAGGTTCAGAAACCTTGCAAGCACAAGTACTTCTTGTGTTGTTGTCCACCTCGCCAGATGTTCAGAATGCCAAATGATTATTTTTGTCAATTTTGTAGAGTTTTAATGTTGCCTTGAAAGAGAGAATTTGTTCTCTGAAAGTCCTGCCTCTAGTTAACTTTTTGAACATAAAAATGATCATTTATAATAATTTTAATGTTATTATCTGCTCATTTTAATGTCTACACCATTTTCAATTGTTTAAAATTTCTCATTATTTTACTGTTTTTAAAATTTCTGCTAATTTTTGTTTGTATATCAGAATTGATGAATTTTACCTATTTGAGAGAGAGATATCTTTTCATTTTTTTATTATACTTGAACTTTGTAGTTATTTGAAGTACAAATAGTACTTATTAGTTATTTGAAGAGTTTGATCCTTCTGAGTCTTAGTTTTAATGCTTGTTATAATGTGCTTCTGAGTAATATACCTGACCTGTAAGAGAATATATAGGCATTATTCCTAGCCCAATGCAAGTGCCAGGCACTATTACTTTATCATTTCAGATGCTGAGAATTTTTTTTTTTTATAGGCCTCAGGTAGTTTCCTCATATAGGTTTGCTGATGATCACCACTCTGCTGAATACTTGAGGCTATCCTCTGCAGGTACAAAAAGGTATTTCTGTGTACTCTCTCTCCTTTCCAGGACTCCTTCCTGTTATCTCTACGC
Source organism: Cebus imitator (assembly GCF_001604975.1). NCBI lineage: Eukaryota > Metazoa > Chordata > Mammalia > Primates > Cebidae > Cebus > Cebus imitator. The sequence continues at coordinate 406,791 of NW_016107501.1, forward strand.
TCTTTGTTTTCTCAGGCTCTCAGGTTTGTCTCCTTAACTTAGAAAGTTGGCTGAACTACATCTAAGCTTCTCCTCCTTGTACCTTGGCCTGGAAACTCTAGGCAATAACGCTGGCGGCCGGGTCTGGAGGGTGATGTGGGGAAGGGGCGGCAACTGTAGATTTCATATCACTTACTTTTCATTAGGGAGCTGTCTTTTATTGCCTAATGCCCAGTTTGTGGAAAAGTTTTGCTCATGTATTTGTATAGTGTTTTGTTTGTTTCAGACAGAAAGATAAATTTGGTTCCTCTTACCCCATCATGAATGAAAGAATGAAAATCCCTAACAAGTTTTTTTTTTTTTTTTTGTAACGGAAAAACAAAATCTCTTATTAGTTTGAACAAGTTTACGTTGAAGAAGAAGACAACCCCCACCATTGTGGCCAGGGTGTGAAATTAGAATGTAAAGTGTGATCCCCATTAAATTTGGTACCAATGAGCAAAAATGAAATCAGCAGAGTAGCAGATGGTATTGTTTGCAGCTCTGGGAGAGACTTGAGGCTCACAGTCACCATCTGCCTGCACGGCATTTTCTCAAACTTAGTATTTAGCAAAGTTTATTGCCGCTAAGCTTATAAGCATTATGAAACAGATTACCAAAGTCCTTCATTCTACCATGTTTTAATTAAAAGAAATATATATCTTGTGTTAGATGGTTATAGAAGCTATGTGAAATATAACTACCACTGCCTATTACTCTTCTTAATAGTCTCTGCTTTTTTTAGGCCCAATACTTTTTTTCTTTCTCAAAAAGAGACATAAGTTATACAATACTCTTTTAAGAGGTCTCTGGGATCCATTGTCAGGCTTCATGCAAATTCTTACATAAATCTTATACCTGAACACCTTTATTAAACCTGACACTTCATGGTTAGTGAAGTTCTTATGAATGCAGTTTGTGTTTTGTTTTATAGATCATAAAATGCTGATGGTTATATATTTTATATTCCCAGAAACACATGTTAATTTCAGAGCATTCATTGGCTAAAAGCATCATAACTAAAAATACAGAAGCTGAATCAATTGTTAGAGAAATTTTGTGAAATATACTAAGGGATAATTAATCTCAGCTTTAGATACAGTTGCAAATAGCACATCTAAATCCATGGATCTGTTGCATAATTTGCATAATTCCTGTTCAGTGTATCAGGTTAAAACATAAGAAGGTACCATTTTGTGGGTTAAAAATGGTCAAATAGCAATCTTATACAGTTCAAATTGAGACTCAAGATGACTCTGATTACCATCTTTGCCAACACTGAGATGATGCTCTGCTAATGATCTCCAGAAAAAGAAACATAGGTATTTACCATTATTGCTTTTAAAATAAAAATGCACAGTGACTACCTTAGTAACTAATATTTTGTTTCCATAACATTTCTGATTATAAAATCTTAATGTGAACTGAATAAAATATGTCATGAATTCCAACTAAATTTGTAGGCTCAAAAATGTATTTCAAGGATTTGTAAATTCATACATATTAATAAAAATGTTAGAATAACTAAAATACTTTGGAAAATATTAAGAGTAGGGCCTTTGACCTAGTTCAAAGCTACAATTAAAATTGTTCATGTAACACAATGAGGAGGAGATTGCCAATGTTTTTTAATAGCTTTGCTATTTCATAGATGTGTTGTGCTAGGCATAAATAATTCTTCACATTACTGTGTTTTGGACATTTTTAAAATCAGTAAATTGAAATTAGTGTTTATTTATAAGAGATGTTGTAAGGGTTAAATGAGTCAATGCATGTAAAATATTTCAAAATCCATTAGGCTTACTGAAAGCTAAATAAATGTTGGTGGGTTGATGTCACTATTGTTATTTTAGCGGAATATATAGTGTTTAGGAGTCCAACTGTATGAACTTATATGCTGGCTTTGGTAATCTTTTCTCTGTGACTCATTAAAAAAATGTTGATAAATATATTACTTATTTCACAGAGCTCCTGTATTGGTCCGTTTGCATTGCTATAAAGGAATACCCAAGGCTACGTAATTTATAAAAATGTTAGATTGACTCACAGTTCTGCAGGCTGTATAAGGATGGCTGTAGCATCTGCTCCTAGTGAGGGTCTCAGGAAGCTTCTAATTATCCAGAGGTGAAGGGGAAGCAAGCATGTCACATGGCAATGCAGGAGCAAGACAGAGAGAAGGGGGAAGTCCCAGAATCTTAAACAACCAGATCACATGAACTAACTGAGCAAGAAGTCACTTATCACCAAGGGCATGGTGCTAAACCACCCATGAGGGATCCGACTCCATAATCCAATCACCTCCCACCAGGTCCAACTTCCAACACTGGGAATCACATTTCAATGTGAGATTTGGTGGGGACAAACATCCAAACTAAGTTGCTATGGGGATTAAATGAGTTATGAATGTAAATTACTGATAAAAGTGACTTAGTAAAAACTAATTGTTAGGCCTAATTGTTAGCATTTTCATTATTATTGTTATCCATTAACATGGTGTAGATAAATATTAATGAAACAGAATAGGAGATGAAGCAAACACATTTATTCATGATATTATTATAGGATGACATTATAATTTGAAATCAATGGAAAAAAGATGACCAGAAGAGTAAACAACAATTATGGGGAAATAATTAATATCATTACTAATCAAAGAAATATTTAAAAGCTAGTGCCATATGTTTTACAATAAAGCTGGCAAAAAAGAAAAAATATATTATACCCAGTGTATTAGTTTGCTAGCATTTCCGTAATAATATGCCACAGACTGTATGAGCTAAACAACAGAAACAGTTTCTCACAATTCTGGAGGCTAAAAGTTTGAGATCAAGGCTTTGGAAGGGCTGGTCCCTTCTGTGGGCCGTGAGGGAAGGCTGTGTTCAAGATGTTTCTCCTTGGTATATAGATTGCTATCTTCTTCCTGTGTCTTCATATTATTTTCCCTCTATACATGTGTGGATCCAAATTTTCTAATCTTATAAAGACACTTGTCATATTGAATTAGGGTCCATCCTAATGGCCTCATTTTAACTTAAATACCTCTTTAAGATTCCGTCTCTAAATATGGTCACATTTTGAGTACTGGGGGATTAGTGCTTTAACATACTAATTTTGTGGCTGGACATGATCCAACTCAAAACTTTTGACAAGGTGAGAAATGAATATTTTCATACTCTGAAAGTATAAATTACTACAACCTTTAAAAATAATAATTTGAAAATTTGCATTAAAATATTAAAATGCACTAACTTTGGCCATACAGTTTTATTGCTAATAATTTGTACTAGAAAAATTTAGTCACAAGGTGTTCATTGATGTATAATTCATATTGGCAAAAATGGAAATAAGATCAGTGTTTAAAATGTAGATATTTTTCAAAATTATGACCTGTCCACACAATAGAACAATTTATGAGCATTAAATTGAAAATGAGTGTTCAGTGATATAGACTTATGTCAGCAGTATCTAGGAAATGGGAAAATATGTTAATACTGCTATTAACTTTTGATAGTATAAATATAATTCAACTAAGGTGTACATAAATGCAAACTCATGAAATGTCATAGAAAGATTTATAGAAAATATAACGAGAAGATATACTTTTAAGGAATTAATTGTTTTGATTATATAGAATAAGTGGAAGTTTTGAATGCCTTTGAATTTGAAGACTGCGACAGGAATTTCTGGCAATTGAGTGGGGAACATCATACCTAGTCTGCAAATAAGACTGGCCACATAGGTATCTCTGAGAATCTGGAAATAAGGACTGTGGCCTTTGAGACTTCTTCACAATGGTGGATATAAAATGATATCCTGTTGTGGCTTTATTTGTGACTTTTCTGATAACCAGTGAGAGAAGTACCTCTTCATATAAGTAGTGGCATTTTGTTGCCCATCTGTGTTAATTGCTTCTTTATATCCATAGCCAAATTCTTTTTGATACCTTATTATTTCTTACAAACTAAATAGTAATCTCTTGTATTTATTAATTCTTTCTTAATCTCTCAACCGTCAATTATTGCTATTTTTCATCTGGGGTCTTTGAGCAGAATTTCCTAATTCTTAATGGATCAAATATTCATTTGATAGATTTCTAAATATGCACTTATGTGCAATATAGAAAAGCATTTCTTGAGAAGAGCAACATTTTATTATTTATTTCAAAATTGTATTTGAAATATAATTTTTATTGTTGCATATAACCACCTGAGCCAGATAGAAGGCATGGTAGCAAGGCCATTCTATTCTACATAAGATGGGCACTTATAAAATGAATAAAATGACTTTTGTACATGCTGTGAGAGTGTGGAAAAACCTAGAGTTGGGCAATTCAGCCTGTTAGACCTAAAGTCATAGAAGATTTCTCTATAGTCCTCATATCCTGATTTGTTCTTTCTTATTTTCATCTTCTGAGTTCTTTGCTGTTTTGGGCATGTTATAGAACTCCTCAGGGAAGTATATAACAAGATTATGAAATCTGTATTAGTTGATAACTACAGAGATAATAATGTATATAATTCATGCTCTTTCATATTACTGTAGGTGTTCCTTACTCTACAGAGAGAGACTTGCTATCTTCAGATTACCCCTTCCTTTGTCAGAGCCATTTGTCCTAGAGCCTCACCAAAGCCTATTAATAGAAATGCAAAATTATACTTTTTATCTCTATCTCCTAATCAAATCCCTTGAATTCCCAGAAATCTCTAATGAAAAAGTAACATAATAAAATAATTGTATGATGTTATTTTAGACTAACAGAAGGCTAATATTTTAGTATTCTTAAGGCAATTTATCTGTTATTTGAACTTACAATTGACAGATTAATATGAGTAAAATACACATCTTTTAAAGAAAAATAAAGCATTTTGTGAAACCATGAAATCTAAATTGTTTTTATTTAAGTGCCGCTTAAAGATGCACAAACATGAACAGGATATAAACTTTTCCTGCTGAGCTTCAAATTTTATTTTTACATTAAATATAAGCCAAACTACAAACCAATGGAAATTTATATTTAAAATATTATTAAATTACTTAATAAATAATGTAATTGTCTAGGAATTAAGTCAATGTCCACAATATGGGCAACTGTGCTTCTGTGTCTTAAGCTCTTGGGTTTTGTTACAACAATAGTGTTCAATAGTATTATGTGTGATTGTGGATTCACATGTCCTATCACTTTTCTGAATGTGAACTTCTACAATATCTGTTTGTACTATTTGCTATATGTTCATTAATTCATTCTCTCTTCTTTTGATTAGCCAATGGAAAGCATAATTGTATAACTTGGCATCAATGTAATTACGGATAAAGGCAGAGTTACTAAAATTTCTTACCAGTACTTGATGATTATTGAGATAATCTTGGTGGCATCTGTATTACTTTTTAAATTATCAATAAAAAAAACATAAAAAATTCTCTCAAAGAGCTGGAAAACCTCTAGAAATAAGTTTGCTGGTTACTAAAATCAGTGACTAAGTCAATCATAAGGCCTCTTTTCCTTACATACTCTGGAGGTATAGATTAATGGTGGATCAGATTTTAGACAAAGGTCTCCCCTCCCCGAATTTGCTTGGGATTTATACAAGATGAATGAAAATATTGAGATACTGATATAAAATGTCAATTTCTCATTCAGCTGAGAAACAGACAATCATTTAAACTGGCTTCTATTGCCAAATAAAATTTATGAGCAAGAGAAATTTCTACATTAGAAGATTAAAATTTTAAAAAATTGCAAAATCCTTCTAGAGAAGACACTTGGCATTTTTTTCCTCTCTCTTTCTGTATCGTGCTTTCTCTGTTTTCATATTTCCATGTGGATTTATATATTTTTCAATGTTTGTATTTTCTTATTTCACCAAAGCACAGTGAAAACTTTGTCACAGATTAGCATCAGTCTTTGAGACCTATTAACATACATATTCTTTTTCTACCTGTATTTAACTTACATGTGTTTTAAGGAATTATTTTAATTCAAGACCATGGAAGATTATATAACTTAATCACCCCATCATGAGTCATCGGAAGGTTTGGACACAAATATCCCCCATAATCGGAACATTCTTCATTTCTCAAATCTCTAGGACAAATGTGAACCAAAACTACCATATTTATTCATTGAACATAGCAGTTGTTTTGGAGGTTGTGGAGCTAAATGTGTAGGAAACACACAGTAGCAAAAAAAGATTGCTTAAAGAAAAAATATTTAAGTATTTTTTGTTTCCGTGTTGTATCTGACTACTTTCAGAGACCACCCAGATGTATTGACTACTGAGTCTGGACCCACTTTGGCCACAGAAGCAAATCCTTAACCATCTCATTCATTCTTAATGTTCTCTGAAAAACCTTCCTGATTCCACTAGAAATATTCTGTAGGCTGTACCCTGTTTTTATATCATGGTAACATTCCCCAAGGAAAGAACAGGGCTACAAGTGTAGTAAAGGAGAGAGATAATAAATGGCAGTGAGGCCAGAAAGGGGCAGCATCACCGTTTTTTGGATAATCAAAAGTGAAATTCACCTCAATTTTTAGTACAAGTCATGATTTTTATGAAAACAAATGATCATTTTTAATATTTTATTGGTCACATTTTCTACATTGAAGGTAGTTAGATAAACTGATGTTTTATTTTCAGTGAATAAACATTATACACATTTCCCATTTATTTAATTTTTGAATAAATATTAATATGAACTTTTGTACAAAACTTATAAGTATACGAGCTAAGACAGGCTGCTTAAGAAAAAAATTGCTTGGTTTAGAGTAGGCAATTTTATTATCTATTTTACAGAATACATAACAGCAGCATCTATTTTCTAGATGAAGCAATCAGGGTCTTAGCCACTATACTAAATAAGTAATACAATAGCTTATTTTAAAATAATATTAAGAAATTTTATTTTCTTCCTGTGCAAAAATCAGCACCGTTCTTGCCTTAAAGATGTACTTAAAATATTTTAGAGAAAAAGCTATAAATCTCAGAACAAATACTTTAAAGGAAACATAAGGCTATTTCAGTTAAATCAAGCTAAAAATATCCATTCTTTGTAAAGTAATATTTATGATTTATTTTGTTTCCTCTTCCATGTAATAACCTTTAGGAAGCCATGATAATCCATTTCTCTGGTAATTTTAATTCCTATAGTAGATCTGCTCCCATTATTTTAGACATAATGTAAGTATTTGCATATTGCTATTACTCTTCTCACATACACAAAGAAATAAATGTGAAATAATAATATACATTCCCGATTTCTATGCCGCTAAAGTTCTATATGTTTGAATAAATACAGCATATTTTTGTGTGAACTCTGATGTATGGATTTCTGAGTTCAAAATGAGAGTGAGAACTCTTTTCAGTCTTTTTGGTGTCCTAAGTATTGCTCTTTTGACATTTTTTCAATATTCAAAGGTTATATTCAAAGAGAAAATAGAAGAGTGGTAGTGATTCCAGAAACTGCAAGTAAGAAAATAAATAACACTTTAATATTTCTACTCTAGGAATTTATCCTACCAAGGCAGTCAGAGATATGAACAAAGAAGTCTTTGGCAGATATTCCAGTTTTACTTACACTTGCAAATAATTAGAACAATATATAATATGTGTACACAGCCATGGGGAATTTAAAAAATAAATTATAACATACTTCCATGTTAGAACATTAAAAATAATGGTGTGTAAGTGTATAGTTAGGCATTTATAACTGAAATAAAAAGCAGAGACAAAGTGGTTTGGGTAATGGATGCTAAGAGAGATGGAGAGAAACACAGAGAATTTTAAACTTGTTCTGAAAGAAATGTTAACAGTAGTTATTCCTTTATGTGGTGAAATTATGTATGACTTTTCTTTTTCCCTTTTGTACTCCATATTATGTTAAGGAATGTATATAATCTTTTGAAAATTCTCTTATGGAAAAAGATAGGTAACTACCTGAATTAGCCACATAGATTAACTACAATAAACTTGATGTATTGCTATCATCAAACATTTGCTGAGAGATCTTAATATGTAAGACATTAACTAGGTGGTCATAATTGCCCAGTCTTTGTGTTTCCGTACTTGAATAGCTAATGAAAGAGAAATCAGGGCGTAACATGGAATAGCATATTGCTTTTACTTCTGTCTCTTCCTCTCTCTCTCTCTCTCTCTCTCTCTCTCACACACACACACACACACACACACACACAAACACACGCGCGCGCACACGGGACTAAATGATAATTCCCTTAAATAAAAATATCTTATAATAAACTGCCATTTTAATCCTAAACCCATGACAATAGTGATAAAATTCTACCAAGAAGCTGCTGTCAGTGTCCAGTCAATTGATCTCCAACAAACGTATGGCTAAGGTAACTTATAGAGAAGGTATGGAAATTCAACCCAGTTTGAGCATGCTGACTGAAATCATTGGCTTACCACTCTACAGTTTTAGTTGCCTGAATGTTGAAATCCTTTAAATTGAATCAAGCAAGTTTATTCTGAATAATCCACACAGAAATCATCTATTTTTACAAATGCTGAAAGTACAGTTGATCTCAGAAATTTTGTTAAGACACACTGAATTAATCTTGAGTGTCCTGCATTTATATTCTAAATCATACCCTCATTTCAAATTGTCTTCTTCTATTGAATAAAGCCATTCTTTATTGTAGTATGGCTTTGTTTTCCCAAATTATGTAAATTTCTGAATTGCAATGGCTTATCATGCATTTTCTGTAAAAGGACAGGTAGTAAATGTTTTAGGCTTTGTAGGCCATATGGTCTGTATTGCAATTATTCAACTTGCCACAGCAGCACAGAAGCAGCCACAGATAATATATGAGTATCTTTCTATACAGTCATTCTCAGTACTACATATGGTCTATATGTCTACAGTCATACTCATTCCATATGAGTTTGGACTTTATTCCAATAAAATTTTGTTTACAAAATGGGCAGCAAACTAGACTTGGCCTGTGGGCTACAGATTGCAAACCCAATATAGATATTTGATTTAATTGTCTACCTTGTGACACTTGCTTGTATTTAGTTCTGTACTAATAGAACAGGTGCCTAAATAAACAACTGATGGGAGATTATGAACATTAAAGAGCAAAATCAAGAGTTACACAGTTTTAGATGAACATAGATGTTCATTCACAATTCTCCTTAATTTGACAGATATTAGGATAATGAATTAGCCATGATTTGGTGAAGACTTTCATCCGTTCTCAAGCGAATCTCAACACTTTTACTGTGTAGACTGAGAGAAGATTGTTTAATTTTTATCATGTGTCAGAGGTATTATCTCATTTGTAATCTTTATACCAATGCTTGCATACATATTTTTATTGTTTTTATCTAAATGGAGATTTGTCAAAGTTAAGTAATATAAGGGAGATTTGTCAAAGTTAAGTAATACAAGTTAGTTTTGTCCCTCTAAGAGAACCCTGAATAATACAATGGTCTAAAGAGCAAAAGATTTTTGACACTCCATTAATTAATATAATGTGTCATGTATTCAAACTTGCTATTATTTGTCCAACTGTATAAAATCATAAATTATGTGTACTGAAGTCAGAGAGCCCACAGATCTAATCTGAGAATTGACTCTCCTGTACAACCCCAATAAAAAGCATTTATTTATAGTGTAGATCCACCGTTTTCTTTTCTGTTTTATGAATTACTTAACTATATATGGGAATTTATTGAGTATTAACTTCCATGATCATAAGGTCCCACAATAGGCTGTCTGAAAGCCAAGGAGCAAGACGAGCCAGTGCAACTCCCAAAACTGAAGACGCTGGCGTCTGACGTTTGAAGGCAGCAAACATCCAGCAAGGGAGAAAGATGTAGACTGTGAGGCTGGGCCTATCTCTCCTTATCACATTTTTCTGCCTGCTATATATTCGCTGGAAGCTGATTAGATGGTGCCCACCAAATTACGGTTGGATCTGCCTTTGCCAGCTCACTGGCTCAAATGATAATCTCTTTTGGCAACACCCACACAAACACACCCAGGATAATACTTTGTATCCCTCAATCCAATCAAGTTGACACTCAGCATTAACCATCCAAACCCTGTCTATTATTATTAAATAATAAAAACTGGAGCTTGTGAGGCCAACTCATTCATTAGCCGAATGTCTGCAGGTAACTTTGTGAACAATTTGCATTGCAACTTTATTCTTCTTTCTAAAACATTCATATATTTCGTATATATAAAAGAATGTTGTTTGAGCTAAAAATAACAGGTTTTTCCTCACCTCTTCTTAGATAAACTATTAAGTTGAATTTCATAAAATAAATTAGTAATATCTATGTTGTGTTTCTAAGCTGTTTGTATTGGGGATGTTTGCCATTCTAAAGCCTTTACTCAGCTCCCTTCCCAAGCAAACTAGCTAGAAAATGCAAATGGCATGAAACCTAAATGTTAGAATGAGTGTGTGCCCATTCTGCTTCATTAACAGCATAGCAGAACTGTTTTTCAGTGAAATTTTGTTTTAATTAAGTTTTAGTAAACAACTCCTGGAAAAGCTAAATGCCATTTAAAACATTTCTGTTTTTAGGAAATGTGGTATACTTAGCTCTTATATCAGCCTTGACTCTTATTTATTTATTCAACATGATTACCAAGTCCCTTATCTCAGCTAGGCACTATGTATTAATCTATTTTCACATAATAATATGGTAAGTTCAATAACAGAAATTGTGAAAGGATGAAACAGAAGGCAGAAAGAAGACTTTAATTTAGACTGGGGTTTCAGGGTCAGATTTCTAGATGAAGTGCTGCCAGAGTTCTCTGAATCAATGAGTATATTGGCTGGGTGAAATAAGAAGTGATAAATTAGGAAAGGCAATGGCAAAGGGAGCAGAATGAGCCAGAGTTTGGCAAGAATTTCCACTCGTTCCCTGATAGAAAAAAATGTGGGCCCTGTTGAAGGGTCTCTAGGAAATGGTACGTTTATAGGGCTAGAGGTGTTGGGGTGATAATTCTGTAAGAGCCACAAAGATAGACTGAGGTTCTGGTGGCAAAATGGACAGGGTGTTAAAAAAAAAACTTCTTTTCTTTTGTCAGGAGTGTAGGAAATTCTAAAAAAATATGAACTGCATGGTTGAGGCTGTTTCTTTGTATGTAGATTACCAAAGCCAGATTTCAACTTGCTTCCATTTAAGAGTCAAGTAATTATGTCCTGAAAGCAGGAAAAGCTGCATAATGTAGCCTTCTCAATTTTTCTTTATTATAAATACTTACAATTTACCTATTTTATTTAAAGGTACACTTTATCACTAAGGCCATCTTCATAAAGAATTTCTGTTCAGTATTCAGATGTCATACAAACTTACTGACACTAAATCTTCCTATAATGACTAAATTGATAGGAGAGGTGAAGCAGCAAAAGATATTTAAGTTACTAATATAATTCCATCTCACAATATTTGGGTGTGAATTTTGTATGTGACATACTACTAGAACATTATACATTAATTAATGTAATCCATACAGGAACCATATGAGGCACAAAAAATTATACCTACTTTACCTATAAGGAAACTGAGACTTAGATTAAGTGAATTCTCTAGCCATATACAGCTAATAGATGGTTAAGCAATGTTTAAACTCTTTTATCTCTGTTGTACTATAATTTGTTAGTAGAGATAAATTTGAGAGCAATAACGAGTCACACAAGATAAAAGGTACCTCTCTTAAAGCCACAATATAATTTATCTACATTAATATTTGAAGGTAGAATCCTTACAAACACTGTTTCAAGAGTCTCTGAATTATTCCATATGTATTAATTAGAAAAATCCCACCATGCGACAGATTGGATAATTGAGAAATTAAAAAAATAATAATCAATGTTCCCATTGACTATTTTAGAGTAAGTTTAAAATCCCAAACAAAGTAGCAGGAAAAAAGACACACTGATGCAAACAAAGCAAAACTGAAAAGAGGGGTATGGTTTTATTTCAGTAAAGTAGTCATTATGCAAATTGTTTATAAAATGACTTGGTTATTGCAAATTTAGTTTGTTTTTGCTAAACTGGAATCCACCAGAACTCAGGATAGGACTTCGGTGGATGAGCAGCTAGAGAAGAAAAAGAAGATAGAAAAGAAAAGGAAGGGAATGTGGAGGACCAACAAGGATTAGGGACCTCCTCCCAACACAATCTGGTTTGTGTTCAATGGGGCAGTGTTAATTTTCAGTAGCTGCTGTAGCAAGTAACCACCAATGTGGTGGCTGAAACAACAGAAATTTATTCTCTCACAGTTCTGGAGACCAGAACTTCAAAATCAGTATCACTGGGCTGAAATCAAAGCATCAGCAGGGCCTCATTCCTCCCAGAGACTCTAGGGGGTTATTTGTTCTTGTATCTTCCTGTTTCCTCTCCTGCTGATATTCCTTAGTTTGTGGCCACACCACTTCAACATCTGTGTCTGTGGCCTTCTCCTCTTCTATGTGGTCAAATCACTTCACACCTTCCTCTTTTTAAAATTATTATTGTGCTTTAAGTTATAGGGTACATGCACACTTCCCTCTTTAAAGGATAATTTGATTTTGTTCAGGATCCATCCAAATAACAGGATATATTTTGTCATATGGGCAACAGATTCCAGGTATTCAGTTGTGGATATCTTTTGGGGGCTGTTATTCAGCATATCACAAGGACATCGTTTAGGATACTACTTATATCCATATTTTAGTTTTCTAGATCTAAATATCAAACACTGATTTCTCAATTAGGAAAAAGAGTAGTTAGTGAAAGAATACTAATGTGATTTATTGACTGGAAAAAAAGAAGAATTAACCAATGTTTGGAAATAACCCAGGATTCTTGGGTAATTCAGGTCTACTAAGCTTCTCAGCTTTGAATGCTACTGCTACTTCCCTTTGAGTGATGGGTTTATTCCCCAAAACATTTTCTAGATGTCTTAGACTGGGTTCCCCTGGAAGCTGACAAACTTACATAGTAGCTTGTTTGTATTGCAGGTGGATTTTTTGGAATATTTTTCCAGGAGGCTCTTATAGGAGACTGAAGGGGAAATAACGAAATAAAACAAACAAAAACAATAAAAATAACAGGGAATAAAGTAAATTTTAAAAATGGTATATAAGTAAGTTCCACAAGAGATCTAGGAGGTGATACAGAATCTATAGCTTTATATTATCTCAAACAAAGAGTGAGGAAGATAGGACCAGCTCCTGTTAGTTCTTAATGAGGGCTGCTCTCATAGAGAGTTAACTATTTATCATTTTTAACCTGCCATGGATGGGCACAGGGAGGGCTCTAGTGGACAAATAATCTACAGGCAAAGAAGCCCAGTACTATCAAATGGAGGATGGGCCAGTGTGCAGGGAAATAGTTATTGCTAAGCAGAGATTGGTGCAGCATTGACATTATCCACAATACTATATCCACAGCTATTGCCAGGTTGGGTGTCACATTATTCATACTTTCATCATCTAAGTGAAAGTGGCTCTTACTCCAATTCAAATTTTAAAAATTTAAGAAAAGAGTCTATTAGAGTTGACATTTGTCAATACTTGAATAAATTCCCATGAGTTAGGGAAATGGGTTCTTGAGAAGAAGAGACAACTCCATCAGGCTACATGTTCTGAACTCGGGAGAAGCAGTTTATAACTAAAGATATATGACGTTATCAGAAGAGAGCCATTTTGTTTTTGTCTGTTTCGTTTACAGGCAATAAAAAGAAGGTCAATATAGTGAATGGGGCACAAAATTCAGGTACGTTAGTCTTCATGGGTAAACCTCACAGCTCACTGTGATTTATTTGGCTTAGTACTAGTTTGCAGGTAGCATTTGAGCACATATAAAATGGGCTCCAAGAGAAGAGGAAGATGAGGACTAGCTATAGTGTGAGGATTCTAGGAAAATAACTGGCATCAACTGAGTTCCGGTGAAACTGAAGTACAAGCATAATTTTAGCCACAGGTCTAGTTGTAATGAGTAAGCAAACATGGCACTCCTCTAAACCCTTCTACAGTTGACAATTGGGTGAATGTGACATTGAGAAATACACTTAGCACATACACACCATATAGTGGAGTAAGAACAGAATTCATAGTTTCAAGTACTACCACTCGTGATGGGAGAGCTTATGTTGTCCTTCTCAGGTGAAAATTAGTTTAATTCCTTGCATATAATTTGGAAGCCTCAGTTTCTCCAGCTATAAAAACTTGTAAGAAACAAGAATTAATACTCCCTATAATAATGCGGCTGAAGTATCATCTTTCTACTATATTTGTAATAGAGACTTATTTCTAATAAGTTCAAGTTAAAAACTATTGTGATCTTAACATTCATTTTAAATAGGCTAACATGTATTCCAGAATCTGAGAAGATAGTTGTAGACACTGCAACAACTCTAATCTAGTTTTAATTATTTTTGACAGAAGGAAGAAAATGAGGACTGAATGAGTTTTCATTCATCCTTTTGTAACTGCACATGTGCAGTCTGTGTAAGGGCAATTTTATAGGATTTTGCTTTTCTGTAGAAATATTAAGATCTGCTACTTTTATATTTTATTTTCATGCTTCTAGGGTTTGCTATAGAACTTTAATGTTCATGCCTTGGTTTCACAGGATTAAATATTAAACAATATCACTAACTAGATATGGTACATTTACTTTCCAAGTAATTGGATTGTGGATGAACCTGCTGCTCCTGTTCATTAGTCTGTAACTTCATAAGACTTTAACTCTATTCTCCTTTTACAACACTGCAATTTGGAAAGTTTCCATAGAGCTGAGAGCAGCTGAAAATAGTTGGATATGGCCTTACATTGCCTTTGGGATGAAGGTATCATGTTCATCAACAAAGGTGTCCTACCATCAGTGTGAAACTGTTACATACAGTCACAAAACCATTCAACATTTCCCACTGAAACAATTATGTTACCATTAGTAATACTAGTTATACTTTATTTTAAAAAATAGTTTCCATCTTATTGTTAAAGTGATATATGCTTATTGTAGAAGATGTGGAAAATTAAAGAGAATAAAATTATCTTAGACATAATCATTGCTAATATTTTCTTGCTTATATGTATATTTTAATGAAGTTCTTATAATTTTATAAATATATAATGCATTCTGCCTTCCTTTTAACAATATATTATGAGCATTTTCTGTATCTTTAAAATTCTTCATAAGTGTATTTTATAATAGTGCCTACTCTTTATTTTTATAGATGCACCATGATATAATCATTCATTGCAGGATGTTTGGATTGCTTCCAGTTGTTTGCTGCCATAAATAATGGCATGATAAAATCTCTGTACATTAATCTTTGTCCTCATTTCTGATAATTTCTTTAGGAGAGATTCCCAGAAATGGAATTGCTGGGTCAAAGAGAATGAATATGTTTAAGGTCTTTGATATATTTCCAAATTTGCTTCCAGAAGCCTTTGTGAATTTGTATACTCACCATGAGTTTGTAACCAGGACTGTCTCATTCACCGCCTTCTATCAAATTTGTGTGTTAAAAAGTGTTTTAATTAACTGTCCAATACTATTTTAATATTTGATTAAGCTATGATACCATCACTAGATGAAATAATATGCATTTCATTACAATTAAAATTATGCATATTATGTTGCAACATTAAACTTATTGATGATACACTAGCCACATGAGATGAAATGAAATGTATTCCATCATTGCAAATATTCAAATAGGTATGCATATGGAAATTATTGGACAATGATGATGACCAATAAAAATAAAATTTAATAATAATAGATCACCTTAATAACTGACAGCTTACTGTGTAGTTTATGTAGGACAGTGTAATGCTAAGTGCTTAAAATTCATTATTATATTCTATTTAATATTAGCCACATGAAGGGAGCCCTGATGCTCCAAGATTCTATACAAAGGTCTCATAATCATACAGGATTTCAGTATGGTTCTAGAATATATACCCAGGTTGCTGGCTTCCAGACCTCAATTAGGGTAGTAAGCTTTCATTTAAATCTCTTAAACATTTTTCTGTTTTCTAAGCCTTGTAAAATGCTGATGAATTTTCTTT
Organism: Cebus imitator; assembly: GCF_001604975.1. NCBI lineage: Eukaryota > Metazoa > Chordata > Mammalia > Primates > Cebidae > Cebus > Cebus imitator. Next base: position 422,854 of record NW_016107501.1, read on the forward strand.
ACAGTGGAGTAATGTAAAATGGTACATTTAAGAGAAACCACAGTGAATAAGCTTCTTATAGTATCTTAGAAAAGAAATAAGTCGCTAAGAACCAAATAAAGGTTCTACATATACATTGAACTAAATAGAAAATAAAATATTTGGAAAAACATGAAATAGTCATATTTGACCTAACCATTACTCAGTGAAATGCAAGCAAAACAATAAAATAACATTCATTAAAGCTAATTTGAGGATGAAGAATCACTAAACTTGGCCCAGGATTCCCTCTTTATGTTTTATTATTAAGACTCTAGTATAAATAATTATTTTAATGTAACAAATTCTCTATCTTTATTGCTCTAAGTAAAGATGCATTATAGTAAAGAACTAGGCCAACTCTTTATATAATTCAGGAATTTGTTTTCTTAAACATTCAGTAAATTTAACATTTCTATTGAAACGATAAAAATTATTCTTGAATTCATTCAAAAGGTCTTTATCGGTTATCAGGTAGTAGGTATTATTGCAGAAGCTATGGATCTGTGACCATATTCAATGAACAAAATTACCTGCCCTCTGCTATCTTATATTCTAATATGAAGTACAGACAATAAGCACAATAAATTATGCAAATTTTATATATACATATATGTATATGTAGCACACAAAGTTTCAATTGAGGGAAATAGAGGGCTTAGCTTCTGTTCTCTTCTTTACTCTGAAACTCAAAGAGATGATCTTCCTGCAACTCACTCAAGCCATTCTTGCCACCCAGGTCTGCAAAAAGCCAATCCAGCACTATCCAGCTCCCCTATGTTTTCCAGTCTCTTGTATTCTATTTTGCTAAATGCTAACAACAAGGCATAGAAGAGCAATATAATAAATTGGAGAGGAAATGTTGAACTTTGAGATAAAATGGTTAAAGAAAGCATAATTGAGAAAGTCATCTGAAAGCATATATCTCAAGGAAGTAAGTGAGAGTGCTCTATAAGAAAATATGTGGGTAGAGCATTTTGGACAGGGGCAAGTAATCCCTGAAAAGACCCTATGATGGAGGATTATTGGATTCCTCAAAGAACAGCAGAAAGCCTGCTGTAAGTGCAGCAGTGTAATTAGGGGAGGGGGATAGGAAATCAGAGAAGTAATGAGGTCTACAAGTGATTTTGTAATAAAGGTGACCATATACCCCAGGATTATGCCTATTGTTTTGGTGTGATTATCAATAACAATGTTTTCACTCTCAAGTGTTCCAGTTTGGATGATACTTCTCCATGACTGTATTAAAAAAGTTTGACTTTTACCTTAATAGGGTTTGCTGTTGGGTGGTTTTAGCAGATGGATAACATGATCTGTCATATGCTTTACCTGAATATTTCTGATGTCTTTGTTGAGAGGAGACTGAAGAAGGGCAAGAGCTGAAATAGAAACACTGTTTAGGAGACTACTGAAATAGCCCAAGGAAGATGGCCTGAACCAAAAGGATACAGGTGGGGGTGGTGGCAAGTTGTTAATTTCTAGATTTACTCAGAAAGAGGAGTAGAACAAATATGCTAACAAATTAGTTATGAAGGGAGAATCCAGGATTATGCTATGTTTTAGTAAACATTTTTGAAATAATTTTAGATTTACAGAAACCTTTACAGATTTATAGAAAGCTTTCAAAAACAGTAAAAAGAATTCCAGTATACTCTTAATCCAGATTCACCAAATATTAAACTTCTTTCATATTTGCTTTATCAGTCTCTCTTCCTCTATCTTGATAAATATATAGATGGGTATGTGTATGTGATTAATATCACTGTTTGTATTAATAACTATCTGAGAGGAAGGTGTAGACAGTTATTCCTATACATGTTGAATTTAAGTAATATGTATTTTCTGAAAAAAAGGACATTATCTTACCAAACTACAATATAATTATATAACCAACACAGGACATTAAACTTGATATAATGCTATTATCTTACCTGCAGCAATTATTATTTAAATGCATCAAAAGGTAACACTATTGTTTTGAAGCAATTTTTTTTAAAAGAGCCTGCCCAGATTATATCACATTTAGTTCTCATGAATTTTTCATCACTTAAAATTTGGAATAATTCTTTTCTAGTCCTTTGTCTTTCATGAACTTGTTGTTTTATGAGTACAGGGAAATTATTTTGTGGAATGTACCCCAAGTTTGATTTGTATAATATTTTCTCATTTAAATTATAAGTGATATTGATAGCAGCAACAAATCTATACGGGCCTTTTGCAACCTCAGTTCTTGTCTTCTCAGAAGAAAGAATTTGACTGAGGGGCCTAAGGCAGGAGAGACGAAGGCAACATTTGGAGCAGGAGTGAAAGTATGTTAAGAAAGTTTTAGAGCAGGATCCTGAAGTACACTGGAAGAGGGCCAAGTGGGCGCCTTGAGAGGTTGAAGTGTAAGTTTTGACCTTTGACTTAGGGTTTTATATTTTGGTGTACTTCTGGGGTCTTGGGTTCCTTCTCCTGATTCTGCCCTCGGGCTGGGCTGGGCTGTCCACACGCCCAGTGGCCTGCTACTCTTTGGGAGGTGTTGCATGCGCAGTGTGTTTATTGGCATTGTACGCATGCTCACTTGAGGCATATTTCCCTTACAAAGCCAATGTTCCTAGAGGAAGGTCATCCGCCCTGCTGCCTCTTCTGCCACTTAGTGTGCATGTCTGACCCCACCTGCTCAACTCCTGAGATCTTACCGGGAAGCGGCTGATCACCCATTTCAGGTGCTTTTATCTATTGAGAGACTTCCTTTCCCTGGTGCTGGCTGTGGCCAATTATTATTATTATAGAGGGACAGTGCAGCAACTGCCTAAACATCACCTGATGGTTGCCTGACATTCCTGGTGGGGGCGGGGAGCTCTCCTGCACTGCTTTTGTCTGCCCAGCTACCTTCAACAATATTGTGTTATTTTCAGTACTTCCTGTCAGGATGTCATGATGTCAAGTTGTCCCATTGCTGATGATCTTAACCTTGGCCACTGGATGAAGATGCTTTCTGCCAAATTTTCAACTGTAATGTTAAAACTTTATTTTTGTCCTTAAGTATCTTATTTCCCAATAATTTTATCATACATTTATTAGCTTTGTCTTAATTGATTATTACCGTTATGGCTTTCAAATTATTTTATAATTCTGTCAATCTTTTACATCTATTGGTGTGTATTGCCTTTTAAGGAAAAGCTTTTTAGTCTTTTCCATGTTTTTAGTCATCCATAGCACTATAGCATAATTTGACATTCTAAGAAAAAGGTATACAGCTCTATATTCTTTTTTGTTGTTGCTGTTCAAATGATTTCTGATTTGGACAGTGAAAACTCTTTCAAAGTGTGTCCTTTTGGCTAGTCCCCAGCATTCTTTAACCCTTCTTTATACTTTGAGAATACAAGATGTTACAAATTTCATAATGTAATTTCCCAGGCAGTGACCATGGGTAGACACACACACACACACACACACACACACACACACACACACAGTCACACTGTTAACAAATATTGGAAGCCATTGGATTTTAGAATCAAAATAGAGAGGAGTATGGTTACCTTGGGGATTGAAACAAGATGCACACGAATAGGCGGCTTTATGTACATAGAGACTGAAATGGCATCCCCCAGTACATGTGAAAAGAGAAAAATGCAGTCATTCATTTGAATGTTTGGGGTCTCATTCTGCCAAACGTCTGGCTCTTTGGAGGCACACTTTGAGACTTGTGCCAAACAAAAAGTGCTGCTTGATTCATTCATCTCTGATTCTATGCCAAGAAAGACAGATTTGAGTCTCAAAATCATAATCAGGAGCTGTGTTTTATGTGTTTTTTTCTTTCTTTGGCATGAAAATTTTCTCATCACTCTCTGCTCTTCTTTAAGTCCTTTCTCTGTGCCACCAAACGCTCCCCTTTAAAAGATTCTCTAAACTCTTGAGGCCCAACTCTGATACGTGGCTTCCTGTTTTACATAAGTAACTTTTGAACAGATGCTATTTCTAAGTGGGGAAGGAAACATACTGCCATATTATTTTTGAGAAAAGAGTTAAAGATAATTAATATTGCTAACTATATTTAGCAAAAACTATTACTTTTCTCTATAGGTTTGCTAAATAAGTTTCGCTATCCTAGGACCAGTAAATATGAACACATTGTCCTACTTTCTATGAATAACAGGAAAAAAAGCAAACACAGTTTTGACTTGTAAATCATTGCAAAGAAACAGACCATATGTTTCACATTGTGCCAAAGCTTCATGATGAAATATTTTAAGACAGAATGAAAGTGAAGATGAAAAAGAAAGAGATGAAGAAGTGGAAGGAGAGAGGGAGGGAGGTAAGAAGAAAGGAGGGAAGGAAGAGTTCATTCATTTTTTCTTCCTAAATAGTAACTAATAACAAATAGGCTTTTCAGGTCATGTCTCCATCTTTACTTTTTTTCTTTTTAATATGATGTATTTCTCCCCTACTCTCCTTACTTCTTGCAGTAAATCCATGAATATAAAGCCATGTTGATCTGTATAAGCTCCCAATATGACATTATAATGTGACAGAAATTGGGATGACAATAGTGAAATGATATCAATGCAGATGACCCAAACTAATGTTTTTTTTTTTTTCTCGCTATATCACACTTGATAAATGAATAAAAAGCACTTCATGTTTATCTCCAAATTATCCTAAATATTAAAATACATAATTCTTACCTGTGTTTAAGCAATAAACTTCTGATTTATTTACACTACTTTATGTTAAAAAGACTTTTGCTCTCCTTGACAAAATTAAGAAGTATTTTGCCTCAACAAGTCACTTTAAGATTTTGTCAGAAGGTTGCAATTCAAGTCATAACTTAAAATCTGTAATTTTCAGGCATTCAGTTAGGTTCAAACCATTTAGAAAGTTGTTATATTTCTTTCTGTACATCACACATGTGACTGCAGCATTTGCCATAATGGGCAATTACCAGTGGTTTAAACAGGTTGAAATAACAATGTGCTTAGATTAAAAAATTAAGATAAAAATAAATTGAAGCATAAAATAATTTATACTTTTTAACCAAATGTTTCTTTCTTAGCAATAGTAAAAGTTGCTTTTTCCCATGTTAGTTTCCTCAAAATTTTAGACTAAGTGATTTTTCTGCCCATCAAATCTAAATTTAAATGACGAGTCACATTGTTTTTAGATTTGTGGAAGCTTACTTAATTTGTGAATTCCCATGTCATAAGAAGTTAACTTATAGGTCCCATTACTTCTGTTCATCTGAAAAATAAACATTTGTATTCAGATAGAAAACACTTCATATTGAAATCAAGAATAAAGGCATTTAGGAGTACAGACTGAAAAAAAAAAGAGTTAAGAAAAGCTCCTTGTAACTTTAATGAAAAATTAATCTAAATGGAAGCCATATTCATTTAAGAAATATCAAGAGGGATTCTTTCACTGTTCATACACCAAATCCATCCCCAGAACAATAAACTGTGCATTAAAAATGGTAATGCAAGTTTTTGTTACTTAAAAGAGGATTTTTGTATAATGATGAAACCCTGGCTAGATACAAAGTATATATATATATATATAAATATATACAGATGTGTGTACATATATAGATGTAGATGTATACATATAGATTATATGTGTACTTTTGTATGCTAGTATATTAATATGTTCATATTCATTTTAATATATGTACTTATTTGATTACAAATACCCATATGCATACATATGTGTGTTTATATGTGTATATTTACATATATACATGGAAACATATGAATATATACCTGCATATACACATCGATATGAATTTATATGAAATATTATAAAACCATATGAAAATAACCCAACAATCTGTTTCTAAAACATAAAATCATCTCTGCTTTACACCTTAAAATCATGTCAGCATCCTAAAATCACATTGTGTTAATGCATAGTGATTACAATGAATAACTGTATTAATTTTTCAATCTACAAAAAATTATGTTTTGTCACAACTAGGAAATTAAGAAAGAATGTGCAGGACAGGTCAAATAAAAATGATCAATTTTCTCCACTGTTTGCTGATTTGTTAATCAATCTGTCATGACACTGCCTATGATATTTATGTCTGCTGGGAAATAATAAAAGTTCACTTTTTGTTTTTCCAAAAAGTTGTTATGCTATGTTGACATTTTCACCCTGGAGGAAAGCCGCATTGTACTGAACATATGCTGGAAACTGCTTCATCCGTGTTCAATCTGCTTAAATATGCTACCTGCAGTGTTCAGAAATGGAACCACCACAATATATTTTGAGCATATATATGACCACCCAAAAGAGTTCAAATCCAAATATAATTTAAAGAATAAAATAAATTTAATTTGTTGATATAATTAAAAACAGGTATCTAAATTTCATTCTCAACATTTTAAGTTTAGAAATATTTACAGGAAAAAACTGAGCTAAGTTGTCTCTTTAGCCTTGTATATTTGTGAACCTGTGAGTCTGGACCCTGTTGGGCCTTCAACAAATATTTGTTATACTGAATGGTTGAAATTTTTAAAGCCTCAAATATAAAACCCTTTTAAATACTATTTAAGGTATGTACTCTTTTAAGCAACATATTGATAATGTTTTTCTCTATAATTGAGTCTTCTTGTTGTTGCTTTAATTGGGATAATTACTAATAAATCTCTATTTAAATTTGCCATTTACTGTAAGTTTTCTCTTTATACCACCTGTTCTATATTTCTTTCACTGTTCTTTTCTTCTTTTCATTGCTTTTAAATTAATTGGTTTAATATCCACTTACCCTTCTAGTAGCTTATTAAGTACTCATTTTTTTCCATTTATTTAAGGTTACTCCTATATATTACAATTTGGAATTTTAACCTATTACAACTTAATATAAATAAATAATTTTATCACTCAGTAGTTAACAGGAAGATCTTACAAATACTGAACATATTTAATCCCCTCTCAGCTGTAATAATATTGGCTTATTTTTAGTTGTGTTTCTTTGTTTTTAGTGCAATGTAATAAAATACAATGTAAAGAACTAAAACTACAAATGAATCATAGTTTCTGTTTTAAACAGATAATTATATTTATATTTCATCACATAATTGCTATTTTCACAACTCTTTATTTCTCCTTCACTTTTGACCTGGAATCTGTAGTCAGTTTATTTTATTTATTTATTTATTTTATTGTACTTTAGGTTCTGGGGTACATGTGCAGATCATGCAGGATTGTTGCATAGGTACATACATGGCAATGTCATTTGCTGCCTCCATTCCCCTGTCACCTACATCTGGCATTTCTCCCCATGTATCCCTCCTCAACCTCCCTACCCCCCACTCTAACAATTGTTTCCTTTGCTGTACAGAAGCTCTGGAGTTTAATTAGATCCCATTTGTCTATTTTGGCTTTTGCTACCATTGCTTTTGGTGTTTTAGTCATGAATCCCTTGCCTATGCCTATGTCCTGAATGGTTTTGCCTAGGTTTTCTTCTACGGTTTTTATGGTGTTACATCTTATGTTTAGATCTTTAATCCATCTGAAGTTAATTTTAGTGTAAGGTGTCAGGAAGGGGTCCACTTTCTACTTTCTGCACATTGCTAGCCAGTTTTCCCAACACCATTTATTAAATGGGGAATCCTTTCCCCATTGCTTTTGTCAGGCTTGTCAAAGATCAGATGAATGTAGATGTGTGGTGTTGCTTCTGAGGCCTCTGTTCTGTTCCATTGGTCTATATCTCTGTTTTGGTACGATTGCCTTGCTGTTTTGATTAGTGTAGCCTTGTAGTATAGTTTGAAGTCAGGCAACATGATGCCTCTGGCTTTGTTCTTTTTGCTTAGGATTGTTTTCACTATATGGGCTCTCTTTTGGTTCCATATGAAGTTTGAAGTGTTTTTTTCCAGTTCTGTGAAAAAGGTCATTGGTAGTTTGATGGGGGTAGCATTGAATCTATAAATTACTTTGGGCAGTATGGCCATTTTCACGATATTGATTCTTCCTAACCATGAGCATGGAATATTTTTCCATCTGTTTATGTCCTCTCTTATTTCCTTCAGCAGTGGTTTGTAGTTCTCCTTGAAGATTTCCTTTACATCCTTTGTTAGTTGTATTCCTAGGTATTTTAATCTCTTTGTAGCAATTGTGAATGGGAGTTCACTTTTGATTTGGCTCTGTGTCTGATATTGGTGTATTTTGTATCCTGAGACTTTGCTGAAGTTGCTTATCAGTTTCTAGAGATTTGGGGTTGAGACGATGGGGTCTTGTAAATCATGTTGTCTGCAAATAGAGACAATTTGACTTCCTCCTTTCCTAATTGAATACCCTTTATTTCTTTTTCTTGCCTGATTGGTCTGGCTAGAATTTTCAATACTACATTGAATAGGAGAAGTGAGAGAGGGCATCCTTGTCTAGTGCCGGATTTCAAAGGGAATGCTTCCAGTTTTTGCCCGTTCAGTATGATATTGGCTGTGGGTTTGTGGTAAATAGCTTTTATTATTTTGTGATATGTTCCATCAATACCTAGTTTATTGAGGGTTTTTAGCAGAAGGGCTGTTGAATTTTGTAGAAGGCCCTCTCTGCATCAATTGAGATAATCAAGGTTTTTGTCTTTGGTTCTCTTTATGTGATGGATTATGTTTATAGACTTGCATATGTTGAACCAGCCTTGCAACCCTGGGATGAAGCCTACTTGATCATGATGAATAAGCTTTTTGATGTGCTGTTGCATGTAGTTTGCCAGTATTTTATTGCAGATTTTTGCATCAATGTTTATCATGGATATTGGCCTGAAGTTTTCTTTTTTAGTTGCATCTCTGCCTGACTTTGGTATCAGGATGATGTTGGTCTCATAAAGTGAGTTAGGGAGGATTCCCTCTTTTTGTATTGTTTGGAATAGTTTCAGAAGGAATGGTACCAGCTCCTCTCTGTACGTCTAGTAGAATTTGGCTGTAAACCTATCTGGGCCTGGTCTTTTTTTAGTTAGTAGGCTATTAATTGCTACCTCAACTTTAGCCCTTGTTATTGGTCTATTCAGGGTTTCAACTTCTTTCTGGTTTAGTCTTTGGAGAGCGCAAGTGTCCAGGAATTTATTCATTTCTTCCAGATTTACCTTTTTGTGTGCATAGAGTTGTTTGTAGTAATCTCTGATGGTAGTATGTATTTCTGTGGAATTGGTGGTGACGTCTCCTTTAACGTTTTTTATTGTGTCTATTTGAGTCTTCTCTTTTCTTTTTCATTAGTCTGGCTAGTGGTCTATCTATTTTGTTGATCTTTTCAAAACACCACCTCCTGGATTTGTTGATTTTTTGAAGGTTTTTTTTTTTCTTTTCTGTCTCCTTTGGTTCTGCTCTAATTTTAGTTATTTCTTGTCTTCTGCTAGTTTTTGAGTTTTTTGCTCTTGCTGCTTTTACTCTTTCAATGTTGATGATAGGATGTTGATTTTAGAGGTTTCCTTGCTCCTCATGTGGACATTGGTTTCTATGAATTTCCCTCTAGAGATGTGTCCCAGAGATTCTGGTATGTTGTGTCTTCGTTCTCGTTGGTTTCAAAGAACTTCTTTATTTCTGTCTTCATTTCATTGTTTCCAGTCAACATTCAGAAGCTAGTTGTTCATTTTCCATGAAGTTGTATACTTTTGAGTTAGTTTCCTAATCCTGAGTTCTAATTTGATTGTACCATGAGTCTGAGAGACTGTTTGTTATGATCTTCATTCTTTTGCATTTGCTGAGGAGTGATTTGCTTCCAATTATGTGATCAGTTTTAAAGTAAGTGTGATGTGGTGCTGGGAAGAATGTATATTCTGTGGATTTGGGGCTGAGAGTTCTGTAAATGTCTATTAAGCTCACTTCGTCCAGATCTGCATTCAAGTCCTGGATTTCCGTTTTGATTTTCGGTCTGGTTGATCTGTCTAATATCGACAGTGGAGTGCTAAGGTCTCCACTATTATTGTGCGGGAGTCTAAGCCGCTTTGTGGTTGTTAAGGACTTGCTTCATGTATCTGGGTGCTCCTGTGTTGGGTGCATATATATTTAGAATAGTTGTCTCTTCTTATTGTATTGATCCTTTTACCAATATGTAATGCCCTTCTTTGTCTCTTTTGATTTTTGTTGGTTTAAAGTTCATTTTATCAGAGACTAGGATTGCCACCACTTCTTTTTTTGCCCTCCACTTGCTTGGTAATTCTTCCATCCTTTTATTTTAAGTCTATATGTGTCTTTGCACATGAGATGGGTCTCCTGACTATACCACACCAATGGTTCTTGTTTTTTATCCAATTTGCCAGTCTGTATCTTTTGATTGGGGCATTTAGTCCATTTACATTTAATGTTAATATTGTTATGTGTGAATCTGATCCTGCCATTTTGTTACTGGTTGGTTGTTTTGGCCCTTTGGTTAGCATAATTTCTTCATTGCATCATTGGTCTTTACTATTTGGTTCTTTTTTGCAGTGGCTGGTACTGATTTTTCCTTTCTGTGTTTAGTGCTTCCTTCAGGAGCTCTTGTAAATGTAAATGGATTAAATTTTCCAATCTGTTTTGTAAGACAAAAAGAGCTCTAGAGATGGTTAATGGTGATGGTCACACAACACTGTGAATATATTAATACCACTGAAGTGTATACTTCAAAATAGTTACTAGGGTAAATTTTTTGTTATGTGCATTTTACCAGGATAAAAATATGTCATTCAAAAGTGGAAGCAAATGAAAACATTTTCAAACAGCCACAATCTGAGAAAAAAAATTTCACTAGCAAATTTATACTTACAGAATTATCAAAAGGAGTACTTCAGGCAGGAGAAAACTGACCCTTTCAATATTGGCAAAGGACATGAACAGACACTTTACAAAAGAAGACATCTATGAGGCCAACAAACATATGAAAAAATGCTCATTATCACTGGTTATTAGAGAAATGCAAATAAAAACCAAATTGAGATACCATCTCATGCCAGTTAGAATGGCAGTCATTAAAAAAATCTGGATACGACAGATGCTGGAGAGAATGTGGAGAAATAGGAACTTTTACACTGTTGGTGGGACTGAAAATTAGTGTAACCATTGTGGAAGACAGTGTGGTGATTCCTCAAGGACCTAGAAATAGAAATACCATTTGACCCAGCAATCCCATTACTGGTATATATCCAAAGAATTATAAATTATTCTATTATAAAGACACATGCACACATATGTCCATTGTGGCACTGTTTACAATAGCAAAGACCTGGAACCAACCCAAATGTCTATCGATGATAGACTGGATAAAGAAAATGTGGCACATATACACCATGGAATATGGCAGCTGTGAAAAATGATACGTTCTTATCCTTCAAAGGGACATGGAGGAATCTGGAAACCATCATTCTCAGGAAACTGACAAAAGAACAGAAAATCAAACACCGCATGTTCTCACTCATAGGCGGGTGTTGAACAATTTGAACACGTGGACACAGGGAGGGGAGCATCACACACTGCGGTCAGTTGGTGGGGCTAGAGGAGGGACAGCAGAGGGTGGGGAGGGTGGGGAGCGATAACATGGGGAGAAATACCAGATACAGGTGATAAACCGTCTTGCTATGTGTGTACCGATGCAACAGTCCTGCATGATCCACACATGTACCCCCAAACCTAAAATACAATTTAAAAAAAAGAAGAAAAAGAAAAGAAAAAGAAAAACAGTTTTGCCAGAGGTAAGATTATTGGTGGATATTTTTCTTTATTTTTTTTCTCTCAGCATTCTGAATGTATTGTCCCTTTGACTTCTGGCCTGCAAAGTTTCTGATGAGAAATCTGCTGACAATCTTATTGATGATTTCTTGTTATGTGATGAGCCACTATTGACATGCTGCTTCAAATATTTTTTGTTTGTTTTTTGATAGTTTTATTATAATGTCTTGGTATTGGTGTCTATGAATTCATCATCTTGGAGTTCACTGAGTCTCTTGGATCACTATATTCATCTTTCATCAACTTTGGGAAGTTTTTGGCTATTATTTCTTCAAGTTGTTCTTCTGCCCTTTTTTCTGTTTTTCCTTTTGGGAATCCCAGAATGTGTATATTGGTCAGCTTGATGGTGTCCTGCAGGCACCTTAGAGTCTGTTCACTTTTATTCAATTATTTTTGTTATTTATGCTCCTTTATTTCAATTGTCTTATATTCAAGTTCACTAATTCTTCTGTCTGCCTAATATGCCTTTGAATTCCTCTATGGAATATTTCATTATTATTTTCATTATTGCACTTTTCAGCTCTAGAAATTTTTGGTTGCTTTTTAAGTTATTTATTTATTTATTTATATTTACATTTTGTTCATACAATGTTTCCTTGACTTTCTCCACAAAGTCCTTCAGTTCTTCAAGCATCTGGAAGACAGTAGTTTTATATAATAGCATTCGTCTGAAAGATCACCACATGGTCTTTCTTCAGAGAAGTTTCTGTTGGTTTATTTTTTTTTCCTTTAAATGAGCCACACTTCCTGTTTCTTCATACACCTTGTAATTTTTTGTTGTTGTTGAAACTGAACAGTTGAATCTAATAATGGAGTAATTGTGGAAATCATATTCTCCTTCTTGCCCAGGGTTTGCTGATTTTTCTTTTTGTTTTTTGATTGTTATAGACTGTGCCTGTGCTGGTAAACTGTTTGAGGTATAAACATAAGGTCTTCTCAAGTAATTTTTAAAGTTATTATTATACTTTTTTTTATTATTATACTCCGGCCTTTGGTGTATTACAGTAAAAGAACAGAAAGCAAAATAAGTCACGAGAAAAGAAACACAGGTTAAAGTGTAGATAAAAATAGGTAAAATATTTTGAAATCTCCTCTCAGTGTGGTCATGTAGGACGTGCTTAAATTGTCTAGCAACTAGGTATAACAAAGCGTGTTGAATTTTGCATATAAGGGAAGGTCATTAGAGAATCTTCTCAGGAGTGTCATTGGGGTGTGGTTACATAGGCCCCCTGTACTTGACACATATCAAGATTCTATACTCCCAGAAGAAAAGTAAATATTTAGCATAAACCATATTATTAGTACTAAGTGTTTATGAATACTGAGCATTTTTTATGAGAGAATGGTTGGGGCTGTCCTGAAATCTAAGTTCCCAGAAACCAGCCAATGATCAATCTTGTAAACAGGCTTTGAAAAGAATATTAGTTTGGGGCCTGCTATAAGTCTTTCCTACATGGTATGTATGTTTTCATATTTTTGCATTTACTTAGTTTTTATTATTAAAGTGGGTTTTTTCTATATCAGATTTAAGCAAACTTTTAAAAATTAAAGAGACCAATAGGAAAGTTCACATATAGATTCTAAAATATCTTCTACAGCTTTCAACCACTTAAAATTGAGCTTCTGGACTATAAAAACCAGACCATGGCGTATGGTTTTATAAACTCTGTTCTAGATAGTGTATGGTTCTGTGCTCTGGCAATTTCTTCCATTGAATTCACATATTTAGACCACTTACATTTAATGAGAATATTAACAATTGGGTTTAAATTTACTGCATTGCTAGTTTGTCATAACTTCTTGTATTTTCCTTATTTTCTCTTGTCATGCTTTTCTTTTTGGTATTTTGCATAATTTCATTTTTCTACTTTTGACTTAATAATTATACTTTCTTGCTTTGTTTGGTTTGGTTTGTATTCCAGGGTATAAAACATTATGTTTGTCAATTTCCAAGTACTATTATATCGCTTTACCTACCCACAGAAATCTTTCAGTATTATAGTTTCATTTCCTGTCTCCCAGCCTTTTTGCCATCTGTATATACTATCAACTCCATGATGAATTATTACTTTTAAACAATTAACTAACTTTATAAAAGTTAAAAACGTGAAAAAATGTGTCTATAGTTTTACCATTTCCTGAATTCTTTATTCTTTTGTAGATTCACATTTTCATTTGCTGTTATTTCTTTTGCATGAAGGTTTCTCTTTAATGTTACGTTTACATGGACCTGTTAGTAATGAATTTACCCAACTTTTATAGTCAGAAAAAGTTTTCTTTTTGCATTTATTTAAAAAATTAATTTGCATTGGACATAAATTGAAGTTTTAAGGTTGTCCTATAATCTTTCTTACATTATTTCATTGTTTTTAATATGAAATCAATTGTAATTTATATTACTCTTTCTCTGAGTATAATTTATCAGTTTTTCTCCTACTTAAGATTTTTTGTTAGTTACAAATAACTTTAACAAAATATGTTTTGATGTGTTTTTTTTTCTCCCTGTTTCTTCTGTTGGAGTTTCATCAAATTTCTTGGACATCTGGGTTATATAATTTCATCAAACTTGAAAAAGTTTGACAATTATATTTTCAGGTATATTTCTTTTGTCCCTTGTAGACTCTGATAATCATATTTTAGACACTTGACATTATCTGTGTGCCACTGATACTCTCTTCTTGAATTTATTTTCAGTCATTTTATCTGTTTTATGTTATTTAAATTCTAATGCTGTGGCTTTGAGTTCAGTAATTTTTTTCTCCACAATGTCAGATTTGGTGGCAACCTAATCCAGTGTGTTTAATTTTTTATCTGAAATTATAACCTTTCAGTTTCAGAGGTACATTTTGGAACTTTTTTACATTTTGTTTTCCTCTCTTTCTAATGCTTATTTTGTTTTGCTACCTTCTTAAACATGTATGTTACATTTATAAGAGATGTTTTAATAATCCATATCTCTCAAGTATATGATGTGTATCATTTCAAGGTATGTTTCTGATGATTGATATTTCTTCTTATTGCAGATCACACCTTTCTCTGTTGTATGTCTCATATATATTTTTAAGTTATTGTTTACCAGACATTATTTTACACTGCTTGTGGTAGACTATTTTAATTTCTTTAACTATTTTTGGCCTTTGTTTTGAGATATAGTTAAATTACTAGTAAACAGTTCTGTGTTTTTGAGGTTTGTTTTTAACCTTTTTAGGCAAGTTCAAAACAACCTTTATTCAAGAGCTAATTTGGCCCTACTACAGAAGAATCCCCTTCTGAACACTAAACTGTTTGCCCTGTACATTAGTATGTATTTCCTATATGTCTGTCAGGAACATAAACAATTTATGTTTCTGTGTGAACTTTGGGTGTTGTTTTATCTCCTTTTTAGTGATTTTTTTTTTAGTCTGAGAAGAAAGTTTTGTTTTTGGCATTTTCCTCACATGTACATATTCTGTAACTTTCCAGAGTTCTCTCTATATGTAGTTGTCTTCTATTTGACATTTTCAAAATGGAAACTCTTACATCTTAACTTAGGAAGACTATTGTCCTGTGTTAGGGTTCCTTCTCTACACTGTGTCCTAAAAGCTCTATACAGGACAGCTTAGTAATCACAGAGCTTACATTGTTCTGCTTCTCTCATTCTTCTTCTCTGTCTTGCATTGCCTGTAGTCCAATGCCTGAAAATAGTTATTTTACATTTTTCTTCTGTTTTTAAAGTTCAAATAACATGTGGGAATTATCAAGTTCCTATTACTTGGTAATAGCAAGAAGTATCATATTAGTTTGTTTCTGTCACTAGGTGTATTTATTCGATTTTAGAAAATATGTTTTATTTTAAGTATTTTATATGCTCCATTTCTTTCTCTTATAGTTCTGTAACTCCAATTATACACGTTCAGATTTTTAAAAATTTTCAATTTTGAAGTTGTATCCACTACAGAGTCCCAGTATTTATATCAACACATTCATTACAGTGAAAATAAAAACAGAAAGGATTCAAATATGAGAACAGAGATTCATCCATGAGCATTATCAGGAATTAATTTATAGTAGAATTTGACAAAGATATTTCTTATAATGCTTAATGAAGAGGAAAAAAGAGTATTTAAACAAGAACACAATTCATCTGTGTTTAAAAGATTTTGGTTTCATATGCTATAGATGTAAAGAAATCTTTTTTTATATTTTATCATCAAGTAGAAGTAGTGTCATTTAATAAAGTGTTCATCTATGCTAAATTCATAAGTAAAATAAGAATGGCTGACCATTTCTCTTGAAAATTGAGAAAAAAATAGCTATTTTAGTTGTTTTTTGTTTGTTTGTTTGTTTGTTTATATATTTGTGTATTCATACCTTTTTTAAACATCCTTAAATGAAGAGTGTAAGTTTCTTCACCGTTTAAAAAAAATTATTCTTCCAACTTTTAAGGACTAGATTAGAGAATCCAAAAATAAATAGGCATACCTACAGCCATATTATCTTTGACAAAGTTGACAATAACAAGCAATGGAGAAAAGACTCCCTATTTGCTAAATGGTGCTGGAATAACTAGCTAGCCATAGGCAGAAGATTGAAACCGAACTCCTTCCTTTCATCATATAAAAAAATCAACTGAAGATAACTTAAAGATATAATGTAAAATCAAAAGTTATAGAAACCCTAGAAGGAAACCTAAGAATTGCCATTCTGAATATAGGACCTTGCAGATTTCATGATGAAGACTTCAAAGGCAATTGCACCAAAAACAAAAATTTACAACTGGAATGTAATTAAACTAAAGAGTTTCTGCACAGCAAAAGAAACTGGAAACAGAGTGGACAACCTACAGAATGTAGAAAATATTTGCAAACTACGCATCTGAGAAAGTTCTGATATCCAAAATCTGTAAGTACTTAAACAAATCGACAAACAAACAAACAAAAAAAACCCATTAAAAAACAGGCAAAGATATGAAAAAAATACTTCTCAAAAGAAGATATATAAGCAGCCAAAAGGCACATAAAAATGTTAAACATCAGTAGTCATTTGATACTACTGATGAGGTTTCACATCAGTAAAAATGGCTATTATCAAAACATCAAAAAAGAATGATGTTGGTGAGGTTGTGAAAACAAGGGAACACTTATACCCCTGTGGGAATGTAAATTTGTTCAACCACTGTGAGGAACAGTTTGGAGATTTCTCAAAGATCTTAAAACTTCCATTCGACAGAGCAATCTCATTACCCAATGTATACCCAAAGGAATACAAATGGTTCTACCATAAAAATACATGAACCCATATGTTCATCAAAGCACTATTCACAATAGCAAAGACATAGAATCAACCTACTTGCCCATCAGTGGTGGACTGGATAAAGAAAATGTGGTACATATATACTGTGGAATACTATGTAGTCATAAAAAATGAAACCGTATTCTTTGCAGCAACATGGATGTAGCTGGAGGCCGTTATCTTAAATGAGGTAACAGAGAAATATAAAATCAAATACAGCATGTTTTCACTTCTAAGTGGGAGCTAATCATTTGGTATTTGTGGACACAAAATTGGCAACGATAGAAACTGGGGACTTCTAGAGCAGGGAAAGAGAAGGGCAAGGGTTGAAAAACCATTGGGTACTATGTTCACTACTGGGTAATGAAATCATTTGTACACCAAACTCCAGTGACACAATTTATCCAGGTAACAAACCTGCACACATTTAGACTTTTAAACTATATTCTGTATATGTCACATTCATTTCTTGATTTTTCCTTTTTTACTCTTATTACTTCCATTTGGATGTTTTTTCTGATCTATATTTCATTTAACTAATTTTCTCTTTAGGTTTGTAAAATCTGCCATGAAACTAACCCATTAATTCTCAATTTTGAATCTTACATTTTATTTTGTATAATACGCATTTGTTATCTTTCTACAGTTTCCAGTTCTCAGACAAAATTGTTTGTCTTGACATTTAATTATTTTTTTTCTTTTTTTAAATTGCATTCTAGGTTTTGGGGTACATATGAAGATCATGCAAGATTGTTGCATAGGTACACACATGAGAGTGTGATTTGCTGCCTTCCTCCCCATTACCTATATCTGGCATTTCTCCCCATGCTATCTCTCCCCCACTCCCCACCCCCTGCTGTCCCTCCCCTATCTTCCCCCGATAGACCCCAGCGTGTGATACTCCCCTCCCTGTGTCCATGTGTTCTCATTGTTCAACACCCACCTATGAGTGAGAACATGCTGTGTTTGATTTTCTGCTCTTGTGTCAGTTTGCTGAGAATGATGGTTTCCAGTTTCATCCATGTCTCTAGGAAGGACATGAACTCATTGTTTTTTTTTATGGCTGCATAGTATTCCATGGTGTATATGTGCCACATTTTCCCTGTCCAGTCTATCATCGATGGGCATTTGGGTTGGTTCCAAATCTTTACTATTGTAAACAGTGCTGCAATGAACATTCGTTTGCATGTGTCCTTATGGTAGAATGATTTATAATCCTTTGGATATATACCCAGTAATGGGATTGCTGGATCAAATGGAATTTCTATTTCTAGGTCCTTGAGGAATCACCACAC
>NW_016107501.1:442263-445798 GCF_001604975.1 Cebus imitator
GGTGTTGTTTTTTTGAGGCAGAGTCTTGCTCTGTTGCCAGGTGCCAGACTGGAGTGCAGTGGTGCAATCTCAGCTCACTGCAACCTCTGCCTCCTGGGTTCAAGCAGTTCTCCTGCCTCAGCCTCCCGAGTAGCTGGGACTACAGGCACATGCCACCACACCCAGCTAATTTTTGTATTTTTTAGTAGAGATGTGGTTTCACCATTTTGGCCAGGATGGTTTCGATCTCTTGACCTTATGATCCGCCTGCCTCGGCCTCCCAAAGTGCTGAGATTACAGCCTCATTCTTTTTCTTTCTAGCCCTGGGATACTGGTGAAAGCTGTACTTAATCTCTTAACCTTCACTTACTAATTATGGAGAAATGTGGCATTGAATGTGAAGCTCTTAGTTTTGATCATCCAAGAATCAGACAAAAAGACAAGATTAGGTATTGAACAAATATACTGGCTAGAATGTTTGTGAAGCAAGGGGGTGAGTACTGAAGAAGGTGGGGGGATCCTTTGGATCTAAGTCCTGTGAAGGAGAAAGGGAAGGATGGAGGGCTGTGTAGGAAGGAGCTCAGGCTATACCACAGTTATCAGAATATTTCATATAGGCTGATGGGGAGTCCTCAAGACTAACAGTAATTGGCCTGAGTTAGTATCCCTGCCATGCTCAGTAATTGGCTGAAAGTGGCCTATTGTAAGAGAGTGTCTTCAGCATTAATGCCATGATAAATTGATAAAAGCAGAAGCTAGAACCACCAGTTATTCTCCCTTTAGGAAAACATCTCAGAGGGGCATTTGCATAATCACCAACAGGCTCCTATGCTAGCTGTTTCTTTTCTGTATACATGGCCATCTTGTCCTTTAAATCCTCTTCACTTTTACATAGATTTGTGTGTGTGTGTGTGTGTGTGTGTGTGTGTGTATGCACACACATCTATATATAAACACAGAGAGAGACAGAGATATATATTCTGAAGTTTTACTTTTTCTTAGAATAAAATTGATTTAATAAAACTAGTTCATAATAGCTGAAAGGAAGAGTATAATACCATTTTGAATTTGTTGTTATAATTTCATCTTCAGTTTATACAAATGATGCATGTAATTTAAAATGTGATATTCTTTGTATATGGCAATTCAATATGTTATCTGAGCTGAATTCACAAATAAGCCACTGAAAAACTATAGAAAATAATCAAAGATACTCAGTTTGGAAAGGACAAATACATTTTAAAATACTATATTTCAGGGATGTCACATGAGGGTAATTAGATTTTTTAGCTCAAAATAAAACAAGGATGAAAAGTTACATGAAAATACCTTTTTAGTCAAAATAAGGCTTAACTTGCTAAAATGTCAGTAACTAAAATGTTCCAATCTTGTCATATATAGCTGAATGAGTAATTAGTTTAAACAGAAACTAAATGATAATCTAAAGATTATCGCAAGGATTCCTGCTTTGCTGAGAAGCTGAATGTGAAATCGGAGGTCATTTAGGAAGCAAGGAACCCTCCAATTGTGTTTCTTAGATCTAATCACCTCTAATAATTTATTATAAGATATTCTGTGGCTGGGCATGGTGGTTCATGCCTGCAGCACCAGTGCTTTGAGAGCATGAGTCAGGAAGATTGGTTACAGTCAGGAGTTCTGAACAACCTGGGCAACTTTTTTAAAGACCTTGTCTCTGCAAAAAATTAAAAATAAAAAATTAGCCAGGTATGGTGGCACGTCTGTAACCCTAGCTACTTTGGAGACCACGGCAGGAAAGTCACTTAAACCCAGGAATTCAAGACTGCACTGAGTGATGATCATGCTACTATACACCAGCCTGGATGACAGAGCAAGACCCTATCTCAAAACAGAACAAAACAAAAGCCAAATAAACAAAATATATTTTGTGGTTCTCCTTTAATAAACAACAATATGGCCCCTGACATTGTGATGGTTACTCTACAGTTTACTAAAAATATGTAGTTATAGTTTACTTAAAAATCTCTGCAAATGTTCCTGGCTACAGATAGTTTAAAATTCCCAATCTTGGTTAACTTTCTACTGTGTTTTCTTTGCCTTCTTTTCTGTACTCCTTCATTTCTTCTATTTTTAACCTGTCGTATATAATATGAACATAACTACAGTATGGTTTGTAGGTTCTGTTTGTGGAAATATAATTTCGTATTCTGTCTGTACCATTAAGAGGTTCTTGAGAAAATGGATATACGAAAAAAAAAGGGAAAACTTTCTGAATTGTTCTAACACTACAGAATAATCTATCAGATTCATCAAAGTATGTGTATTCTAAACCCCCTTTCTGATATACGGTTTTCAAATGAATATATTCAGTGTTTTGTTAATGATAGCAGTCTAGAAAGATTTCAATCTTCCTGCCATCCTCCACATTTCAGTAATTGACATATTGTGATTTGAGTTTCGATTCTTTACTTTTTTGTTTTATATTCTTTCTTAATTTTAATAAAATTTAGCTGGAAGTTTTTATAGTTTTTACTGAGTGCTTGAAGTAATTTTCCGACTTTTATTTTTTAAACAAGTGGCTGTTTATAATCTTGTGTTGAAACACACTAATTTAGCTCTTAGTATCACCTTTAATTTTACAATAAAACACTTCTTGGTACATTGTTTCATCTCTTTTTTGATAATTCTCAATTTCAATTTTAATATTTCTCTTGGCAGTAATTAATTATTTATTGGTAGGGTCCTTGTCAGTTTTATTTTTAATAGTTAACTGCAGACTAATAATTCAGTTAGTAAAAAAACTATAATTTCTATTTGTCCATTATCTTAGAGTAAAATATTTCTAATCTTAATTTTAGATGTGATGAATATTTAATGTATTTCAGTATTTTAAACAAATGATTATCATAGATGTAACTCTTCTTAGTAACTCTTCTCACACCTAGCATGTAGTTGACACATGGTAGTCAGTTGATATTACCAAACAACAGTTACCTAGTCTGTTGAATGCTAGAATATTCCTCCAATATTAATATTAACTTATGATTAAGAACTCTGACCATTTACTTTTCAAACAATGACTTGTGGGATGGACATGGTGGCTCACACCTATAATCCTAGCATTTTGGGAGCCCAAGGCAGGAGGATCTCTTGAAGTAGGTGTTTGAGAACAGCCTAGGCAACATAGCAAGAACTAGTCTTTACTGCTACTACTGCTGCTGCTAAGTTGGAAATGGTGGTACATGCCTGTGGTCCTTGCTACTCAGGAGGCTGAAGTGAAAGGATTACAGTAGTTGGAAGGTCAACATTGCAGTGAGCTGTGTTGGTGCCACTGCACTCCTGCATGAGCAACAGAGAGAGACCTGGTCTCAAAAAAAGAAAGAATGAAAGAAAGAGAGAGAGAAAGAGAGAAGGAGGGAAAGAAAAAAAGAAAAATGACTTGTAAAACATGATTTGAGCCATCCTACATCTTTTTGTTTTAATTTTAACTTTTAGGAGGTCCTCAAGAGTACTAAAAATATACTTATGTGTTTTTCTTTTTTTTTTTTTTTTTTTTTTTTTTTTTGAGACAGGGTTT
>NW_016107501.1:445818-457911 GCF_001604975.1 Cebus imitator
GCCAGGCACCAGTCTGGAGTGCAGTGGCACAATCTCGGCTCACTGCAACCTCTGCCTCCCGGGTTCAAGCAATTCTCCTGCCTCAGCCTCCCGAGTAGCTGGGACTACAGGTGCATGCCACCACACCCAGCTAATTTTTGTATTTTTAGTAGAGACGGAATTTCACCGTGTTGGCCAGGATGGTCTCTATCTCTTGACCTCATGATCTGCTCACCTCGGCCTCCCAAAATTCTGGGATTGCAGGCTTGAGCCACCGTGCCTGGCCTCCTTATGTGTTTTTTAACTAACAACCTTAACTTCTGTGAAAATATTTCTATTGAAAAGGAAGAACACCTTACTAATCTACATGTTAGTGAAACAGAAATCATATATCTCTTCACACTCCTCCAATTATGTGCCAGGCAAGGCACTTTCAAAGCTTTCAGAGAGGATTTCCTATTAAATTTACCAAGACTGAGGAATTATATTTATCCAAGATTAATTAGATGAGAGGTAATTTTGAGGTTAAACCTTCTTTCTTTACCCTTACTACATCTCTCAACTTTTGTGTGAGACAAGTATCATTATTTTTGATGTCTGTATTTGTTAGATTGGTGCAAAAGTAATTGCAGTTTTTGTCATGAAAAGTAATGGCAATACTTCCTATTTTCCAACTAGTCAAGGTACCATCTACAGTAGGAACTGTTCTTGTGTATTTGTAGGCTGTACTTTAGAGAAATAAGATTTATTCTCTGTAGTGATCCAAGGGCTTTCTGATGATTTATTGTTCTTCTTTGAGCCTTTTCTTACATAGTGTTGTACCAGCATTCATAATATAGCCTGTATTTGAAGTCTCTGAAGCTATGTGCAACTTTCCTAGCAATACCATCACAAGGATATCAGGATTCTCCTTCTGTTTCACTGTTTTTATCATATAAGAGTTCTCTGGATCACAAAAATGTCCTTTCACAGTTTGCTTGGGAGAGCTAATAATAACAAATCCAACTCTAGGGTTATAAATAAGTGTTTCTCCATGTATATTTGCATCTTTTTCTCCTTGTCACTTTTATTGTGGAAGAATAGATTCTTAAAAGGCAAAAACCAAAACTTTCAACCATGTGCCTGATTTTCAATGTCCATTTGGTACTAGACTGTAACTTACAGAAACACTTTGGACTAGTCTGATTTTTCTTAGTATTACATTTATAATGTTTTGATATCAATAGTAGAGACGTGGTGTCAACACAAAGACTGATTATATGGCCTTTCGCACGCAGTCACTTTAAATCTTCATTGAGAATAGAATACAAAACAGACAACCTTTGTGAATGCGGAAGAAAGGGCACTCACAATGTGACATGTAGGTAGCTCATGGAAACAGACTGACAGAGTCAAGTGCACTCACCAAGTGTAAGCTGCCAACAAGCTGTCAACTGCCAAAATGAATCAGGCTCTCATACTATGGAGACTACAATCTTAAATGTTTAAACATTCAGAAACTTCACTAAGACATCTAGTTGTGCTATGTTTCCATGAATGTCCTTGCCAAAAATTTAGTGCTGTCTAAAAGTAAGAAAAATAAAGATATATTCTTTATGTTACATGAATATTTTGTCAATATGCCTCTGATATCAAGAGAGATTCCTTGAAAGATTGTCATGTGCTATATATCTACAGATAATTTTCTATATTTTTCAACATTTTTATTTTTTAAGTTGTATGCATCTTTTGTTTTTAAATATTGTTAGCATAACACATAAACTGCATATACCTAAATGCAATTATCACTTTGGATTATTTATGAACCTGATAATTAAAGACATGGAATTGACTCTTAGAATATTTTACCTTTCCTCCCTCTGGGCCTTAAAAATAATAATAATGCCTTAGGTTCTCCAAATGCTTGACATTTTCTTATTATTATATCTTTCTATTCTTCTGCTTTTATTGTATCGAGGGCATCTGTGTGTCAGTTGTTAAGTGAGAAAGTTTAGGGAACACTTATTTCTGGCCTGACCAAATGGTCTATCTCTTCTTCCTTCATTGAAAATCAGCTAATTACACTAGTTGGTAAAATAGCCTCATACTTTTTTTTTTTTTTTTTTTTTAAAGGTAAGAAACATCAGCTGTGGTCTCTTGCCAAACATCTGGTGAAAAGAAGATATTCATAAGCCTTACATGGTTGTTTTGTGAGGGCTGAAATTAATATAAAAATATATACTCTTGTACCTGTCACTTATATTTTGTGGCACTCAGTGATTCCCATTTCCACTGGTGTTACAGGGATATTCTATTACCTAAAGTACTAGAAAAGGTTAGGTCTTTTGCTCTCCACACATTTGGGTTATTCATGGAGCAATTTTATTTCTCCTTAGTGCTTTCTTTTGTCATAAAGAATATGTTGAACTATTGTTTAGTACTTGAACTTGCTATAATATTTTGAATTCCACCAGCCTTATAACTACTCAAAGGAATTATATTATAAAGAAGTTATGAAACAAAATGTGAAATTTCTAAGGACAGAATTAGTTTAACCAAGCACATCCCCAGATTTTAATGTATTGTGGTGTTTCTTTTCATTATTTTTGCTGGTAGACTTCTTAATTTATAGCTAATTTTCATAATTGAACCCTTCTCTTTGGTTGTCACTAGAGGTCTGTGAATCTTGTCCTTCTTCCCTTTAATCAACATGATTATAGTGACCTTTTCCATCTAGAACAATGTATTTTTTCAATATTATTCAAAACAACTAGATGCTCACACTTTCTCCAGAGTTATATAACTTATACCCTTATTTGTAAGCTTATGTTTCACTGTCCGTCCCTAGACTATAGGCTTTTTGAAGATAGAAACAATATCTAGCCTCCAATATATGTAAATTCTATGAGTGCTACTTAGAGGTGCTAAATAAATATTTGATTATTGCATGAATGGATGGTTGAATGAGTACTTTTTAGTTTATATTTGGTTTAACTGCATTGTCTATTGGCATCTATAGAACTTTAGGGTATTGACAAAGGGTTGGCTCAATCAATCCTGCATCTTCAATCAGCCTACTAACAACGTATTATAAAGTTCTCTTCATAAGAAAATGGTAAAATGAGGTCAGGCGCTGTGGGTCACACCTGTAATCTCAGCACTTTGGGAAGCTGAGGCAGGTGGATCACTTGAACTCAGGAGTTCAAGACCAGTCAGGCAAACATGGTGAAACCCCATTTCTACCAAAAATACAAAAATTAGCTGGGCGTGGTGGCACACATCTGTAATTCCAGCTACTCCCAAAGCTGATTCCAGAGAATTGCTGAACCCGGAAGGTAGAGGTTGCAGTGAGCCGAGATTGTGCCACTGCACACCAGCCTGAGGGACAGAGCAAGACTCCGTCTCATTCTCTCTCTCTGAGAAAAAAAATGTAAAATGAGTGATTGGTGTTATTCATGGCACAAAATAATTGCTATGTAAATATTTTCCTTTGAAAAACAAAGCTGAGCCACTTACAAGGCAATCCTTCTACAAATTTTGGAAGTCTTCAGTTTCTCTCTCACGTTTCCACTTTCCTACTTCTCTCTTTTTATTTACATCTTCATTGGATCCTGAAGATCCCTGAAGCCCCAATCATAGCCATGTTGATTTCTTCATCTATTCCATTCCCACTGTAACAAGGCTCTTGTTGGAAATGTGCCAGAGAAAAGAAAAATATTTAGAGAAAAGAAGCATAATTTCTAAAGAAGTGATCTGTTATCTAGTAATATAAGAAGAGGAGTAAAAATGCCATTATCCTTTAAGAAAAATGGTAAACAATTTTTATGACTTAAGATTTGTATTAAATAGTTTTGTTGTTTTTAGAAAAGAAAATATCTTCCTCTGGAGAGAACCAGCCATCTCTGAGAGGTCTGCAGATTTCAGAACAGAGGAAAAGGGCAATGAACACACAGTCTCACATAATTAAATTAGATGATTACTATCAGTGATCCTATATAATATCAGGTTTACTAATTAATTTCCAGGATATACAGAGGTCCAATTGACAAGTACCTAAGTAGATTGAGTTAGGCCATCTACTTTCTTTTCTTACTCCAGTGGTGACACATTCATCTTCTTGATTCCTTTTTTGTTTTCTGGTGCAATCAGCTGTCCAAATAAGTCTCTTCAGTACTTCTCAAAGAAGATAGGAGAGAGGTAGAAATACACATTCAACTCAATTTTTCAGAGATAACTATCAGAGTTAGATAGACAATAAACAACAAAACAAAAGATATCTGTAATATGTGTTCCCTTCCACCCTCAGCATTTGATTTCCAACTAAGAAACTATCAGATGCTAAGGGGAGACATGGGCAAAGGATATGTCATATTTTATGGCAAAGTGTCCCAAAAGACAGCATACTCACATCAAGACTTTTGGTTGCTCCAACTTATTGCCTCACACTTCTTGCTGTCCAAGCAAAAGACATATTAACAGATGCTAAACAGTCAAAACCCAGCCTTTCAACTAATTCTATTAGAAACATCCATAGCTAGACAGAGAACAGAGCAAAAGTGAATACACACAGAATTCTAAAGTAAAGAGAAAAAAAATGACTTCTGAAAAAATGAGAATGAGAGCTCTAAACGCAAACTGCTGATGATTACTACACTTTGGTATTTCTCAAAAACTTGAGAAAATACTTTAGGTATGAACCTCTCTGCACATGCCAAATAAGAGATCGTCACTACAGAAGTAAGAAATGAAAGAATAGGTGTCTCAATATGTAGCAGTGAAAAGAACAGGAGGTGTCACTTCAAAGACTGTCACTTCAAAGTATCAATTTTGGGAAATCTATTAATGGAATACATCTGATAGGCCAAAGAGAATAACACATCACTGTAGGTTTGATGTTGACATGACATTTCATACAAACATCTATGCCTTATTGCTCACTTAATAGCATACAATTAAATATATTTTACTATATAACAGGAATAAATAGAAGGTAGAATATAATATTATAGCAAGTAGACTAATGGACTGTATATTTGGAAACTTTAAGAATGGTAGTAAGAAAACTATAAGAAAATGTAGAAAATAGTATGGGGGCTAGTTGAAAATTATATAAAAATCAATGCCAACCATTGAGCCAAAGACAGCTAGAAGCCAGAAAACCTGTCTGCCAGTTCCAGATAAAACTCATGACCAAGAGTGAGAACTTCCTTGATGCCTTACAGCTGATAGCTGATCAAATGGTGCTTTTTCCAGGTCTGCCCATGCACCAATCAGCACACAGTCCTCCCATCCATAGACCCATATACACATAATTTCTCTATTCTTAGCCCATAAAAGCCCCAACTCAGCCACATGTTGGGACTACCTGCCTGTAGGTAGGAGCTACCAACTTTGGGTCTCATCCTTGCTGAGACGTGCTATCACTTAATAAAACTTGTCTTTTCCAGTTGTCCACATAAGCTCATTCTTCCTGGATGTGGGACAAACACTTGGGTGAACAGTGGGTGTGAAAAGGGCTATAACATGTTACTGGCTGGCTGCAGAAGTGAGGAGCTGCTACCCTTCTGGTGGCCAAGATGTTAGATTCTCTTAGCAAGAGTGGTAACACTATAGCTCTCCTGCCCACTGCCAGTTTAGAAATGCCACCCTTTGTGACAGAAAGCAGTGGCAGGGCCAGGCCACCCCAGTACCTGCAGGCTGGAGCCCGGTGGCAGGACTGATCAAGTTGAAACACACCCTCTGCCCCATTTGCTAAGCTGCAGGCAGCAACGAGAGAGCTGTAGCATGCTCCCTCCACACTTTGGGACTCCACAGTTGTTGGCATCTCTGAGTTTTTGGGCACCACTGCATTCCCCTCATCCAGATGCTGGAGCCTGCAGTGGAAGCCACTTGTGGTACACCTGGTCCAGCCACAGCCTTGCATGAGGCAGGTGCCCATCCAAGCACCAGAAGCTGCCCACCCTACCACAGCAGCCAGTGTTCCTGGCTGTGTGCAGTGGCCAGACCCTGTGCTTGCTTGCTTGCTTACACACCCCTCGCTACTCTGCACCTGGCTAACTCTCTAGGCCAGTAGCATGAGCCGAGCACAGCCTGTGGGCCTCATTGTTATAAGGAGCCCAGAGGGCACAAGTGAAACTCAAGCAGAGGCATCACCAGCCAGAGATTTTCAGCTGGTGAAGCAACACCTGAAGGGTCCTATAACATAATGAAATCCTAAAACCTGTTATTTTAATAACTTAAAAATTTGTATTTCTTGTCAGATAAATGAAGGTTCGCTTTCAGTACAGTAGTGTTACTCCTCCCAGCCTCTTTACCTAGTAGTCTAAATACAATTTCAGCTTCTCTTGAAGATAGGAAAAATAAATCAAAATGAGAAGGCATCACATAAAGGTAACTTTAAACAAGATAAAGAATGGATTTTTAAGAGTATATCTTATTTCTAATAAGGTGGCCGTTATTTCTAATAAAATCATTATCATTCACCTCAGGAATGGTAGTGTTGCATCAACCTGTTTTGGATCTTGCAGTTTACAACCATGCCTTATTTCATTTCATCATATTCATAAGCCTTAAACACATCTATGTTTTTCCCTTTCAATATGCAATAAAATCAAAAGGCTGATTAGAACTGCGTCACAGGAAATTATTTATGGCCATATAACAGTATATGCCTATTGAACCTTGTTGTCATTGGCTTTCCTTAGCTAACTCTATGACTTTTAAATTTTAGGAAACAAGGTGATGAAAGTGAAAGATTGTAGACTGAATAGAAATCAGGTAAATGACAATGGTTTATCAGTTTTAATCGACTAATTTCTAATCACTTTTGGAAATTAAAATTGAAACTGTGTGTCTTGCACCATTTTTGGCATCCAGTGCTCATGGTCAATCCAGCACAGTCAGTTGTATGCCACTTACATGGTATTACTTATTTCAGAGCTTTGATAATCACGTTTTCATATTTTATGGACACATCTTTCTAACTGTGGATCAGACATAAACATGCAGCTGCTATGCACAGCTAGTTGGCTGCATTGCCTCAGCAAATCATAAGCCTTCAAATTAGGCATTCTGGAACATAAGCAGAAATAACAGAGGAAATTTGTTTTTCAAATAGAAATTTTCAAACAGCCTCTTATTTTTTATTTTAATTTTTACAGAGTCCTATTCTGTCATCCAGGCTGGAGTGCAGTGTCAGGGTATCTGCTTGCTGCAACCTCCGCCTCTCAGATTCAAGCGATTCTCCTGCCTCAGCATCTGGAGTAGCTGGGATTACATGCAGGTACCACCATATCTGGCAAATTTTTGTATTTTTATAGGGACGGGGTTTAGGCTGGTCTCAAACTCCTGGCCTCAAGTGATCTGCCTACCTCAGCTTCTCAAAGCACTGTAATTACAGGCCTGAGCCACCATGCCTATCCCCAAACAGCCTCGTTTAATGGCCACATTTTGTTCTTTGATTCCAGGAGGCTAAAAAGAAAGTTGCTCACTCTCAGGATAACAAAGGAACTTTTAAAATTGACGTTTTTGAAGTTATAGGAATAAACCAATTCTTGGGAGAAGAAAATAATCAAATGCCTCCACCTCATTCTTGTTAAGGGTTTACCTCAATTCATCCCCATATTCCCAAGATCACCTACTACATTCTTTCCCTGTAATACCCATTGTCACCATCAGGCGTTATAGAGAACTCTCATGCTGTCCACATTCAGACAGACTCTCTGCATGTCAGTTCATTTGTTTACCAAGTGAACATTTATTGGAGACTTTCTTTTAGGTCAGTTACTGCTAAATGCTGGTGTGAAAAGATCCAGTAGAATATTTCCTTGCTTTCAAGAAACTCGCCGTCTAATAACCAAATGTGAGAAAGGCAAGAAATTATGGTGCTACTTTATCTAAGTTCAGAAGAAAAACACCAACAAAATATAAATTTTAAAAATATATCTGTATATATAGATCAAATTTCCAAGCCTCAGGCAAGTAATTGATTGAAGATACGGGGTTTGCTTGGGTTTGCAAGTAACATAGGCATGGAGAAGCTGCATTAAATGTTAATAATGAATCTAATGATAATAAAAGTGTAGTTGGGCCTCAGATTGATCTACAAGAAAAAGTAAGTTATAGAGGAAGTTACTTTTTTTGTAGTTCTTAAGGTAACATGGTCTTTTATCTTTGTTTCTCTCTGTGTTATTCTTATGTTTGCTTACTACTTGTTATTCTGCTGCACTGTATACTTGGTAGAAAATATTTGTCTTAGATCAGGAAATATATTATTTTCCATTTTTAACCAAAACAAACAAACATTTATATTCTTAAATCCCATTCAAAAATTTCCAACATAGATAAAACGATTGGCTTAGGGGCCATGCTTTCCCAAATCTTGACAATGGTAGAAATGGGGTAGGGTTTGAAGGGAGAGTCATGGAGTGCAGACTTGTCTACAGGTTTGGGCTGGTGAAAACCATTCAGCACAATTAGGATCGATCTTAGTAGAAAGATTCTAGCATGAATCACAGGAAAGACTGGCTTTGTGTCTATGCTAATCCTTTCTAAGAACACAGCACAGAACTCTAACAATATTATATGTCTATAATACTTTCTTCCTTTCCTGAGAGAAATTCTTAGGCTAAGAAGCAGTGACAAAGATAAGAACATATCAATACAATGCAGTGGAATAAGTGCTATAAGAGAAGTAGATATGAAGGACAACCAAGTAGATATAATGGTTGTTCTTCATATCTACTAAGAAACCACATCACACAATAAAGGTGCACACACTTCTAAGGCCTTATTCTTTCTTTTTACCTTCCTGGAATCAATTTATTTTTGCTTCATTAATATCTTATTGTGAGTGATTTAACATAGAAAAATCTCCTTTTTTCCAGTGTGTTAGAACCTTTACAGGGTTACAGAAAAATTCTCAAAGAATGTCTGTATAGCTTGATGAGGTTTAGTAGTAAGGGTAAACTAAGCAAAACCAGCACCTTGAAAACCTTTCTTATATCTCCTTCTAGTCATTACTCTCCAGTCACTGCCTAAAGGGAACCACTATTCTGTCGTTTTTCTTCAGCAATTAGTGATGCCTGTTTTTAAACCTCATATAAATCAATTAATGCAGCACACTATTTTTTATGTCTGACTTTGTATTGCATAAAATTATAATTGTATCACCCATGTTATTTTGTGTAGCAGTAGTTTGTAAATTTGTATTACAATATAGAAATTTATTGAATGAATATGCCTCAATATACGTTTATCCATTATACTGTTGAGGGAAATTTGGATTGTTTCTAATTTGAAGCTAGTATGCTAAGTGGAGCTAAAAGTATTCTTGCACATGTTTCTTTTAATAAATGCATGCAGGCTTTTTAGCTAATTTTTGTCGCTCTGATGGATATTCAGTTGTATATGGTGGTTGTCTTAATTTGTGTTTCCTGATGATGGATGATATTGAGTACATGTTGACAGGTTTATGGATTATTTGGTTATCATTTTTGATGAAGTAAAACCTTTTCTTTTCCAACAGAATTGTTTTTTCTCCTTCTACCATTAAATGGACTTCATTAAGTTAAAAAACATTCTGTTTGCCAAACAACACAATTTAGACATCATAAAGAAAAACATTTTACTTCTAAAAATACAGAATTTCTTTTACCAAAATTTGATTCTTACTTAAATCTCTAGAAATTTGTCTGTTAGATGAATTAAGAATGCCTATGCTAATAAACGTGCAGCTTCACAGTGTGCTAATAACATTCTTTAAAAGAAGATTTGACTTAAAGGCTTTTGACTTCCTTTTAATTTGCATAAAAGACACATATTAGAAAAAGCAACCACCACATTAGTAGTTATATATTTTTCATGGAATCTCAGTGGCCAGAATCTATAAAAAAATTATTCTCTGTCTTCTCCTTATCACTTATCTTTTTGATAACTCACAGGAGAAGATTTTCTCTATCTCAGAATCAGAAAAATCTAGGCTGGGCAACTGATTTGGATTTCTCTTATGCTCACTGTGGCTTTGTGGCAGACTGCTGCCTTACCCTCATCTTTCTCTCCCATCAAATGGTTATTCTATATTAGTAAATTAGAAAGGTCTCTGTGTACATTTCTCCACTCTAATCTTATCTGTGCTTTTGTTTTGCCATTTTCCTGAAATACTTCTTTTTATATAAAATATGTAATCAATATACAAGTACAAAATAAATATGACAGTATACTTGTATCTAAATATATTATATATGGTATATATCCTCTAATTTTCAATTTATGTGTATTAAATACATATACACTAAATACATATAATAAACCTAATATATAAATAGGAGTGTGTTTGTATCTATATTATTTATATTGTACACACACACAAATACACATACAGGACAAATACATCTATTTTTCTGCTCTGTCTTAAATGCTTTTATATTGTGAGGATGAAATAGAAATCTTATAATTAATAGCCTTATTAAATGTTTTTACTCCTATGTCTCATGGCATAATGTTATTTTTGCTCCTGTTTTTGGTCATATGCTTCTTTAACTTTAGTTTCATGCTACACAGTACAGATTAGCACTGGGATTGAAGCTGCCTAAAGTATCCTGTGCAGCATCTTATTTGTTTGCAAAGTCCTTGAACTATGAATGCGGATAAAATTTCAAAGCCAAAGTATGGAAGAAGAAAAAAAGACTGAAGAAAAGCATTTTTATGCTAATGGCCATAGCAATGATTATAAAGCAGAGTGCACACAGAATGCACCATGGAGATGCTAAATAATATTTATGGAGCATATGGGCCTTGAAAAGCAGAAGCGAAAATGTTCTTTTCTTCAAATTCTATTTGCCAAATTACTTTGGACGTTAAGGAAAGTATTGAAGTTTCACTTGAACTGTGGACCAAAAACCCTGACCAAAAACAGTACTGGGATTTGTGTGCTGTCATTTTATTCACCATAACATTAAATAGAACCGTGACATGCTAGACTGATTCTGGATAAATTGTCTTCTACTGGCTTGATATAAGGATGCTCTAAAGGAAGAAAAGTGAGACAAGGAATAACTTTCAGAAAATCTGAATAGAGAAGTTTCTATAATTTTTAATAGAGTCAGTATAATTCCAAGGGCTAAACAAATTCTAGTTTTTATGCAAATTTATTGCTTCAAATTTTATTGTAATAATCTGATACATCAATGGATGTTTTGGGGATCTGGCAATATTTTTAAATTTGAAAAATATATACCTATATCCTTGGTCATCCTTTGTGCTTCAAAATAGTAAACCCTCATGGGTTCCCTGGTAAGTCTCCAGTGGTCTGCATTTCATTTACTCTGATAAACAGAACAAAGGACTTGCTAAGTGTTAGGTGCTATCAAAAGCTTTTTCCCTCTAGTATTGCCAGACACGTTTTATTTTCATAGTTTTATCGTGAGAAATTTGAGATTCAGGAAGTCTAGGGAGCTTGTCCAAAGCCACAGTTAGTAGTAAACTGGGATTCAGTTGTGTGTGACCAAAAGCATTCTGTCCTTTTTAATATACTACTGCCTTATTAAAACAACAACAACAACCACCAAAACAACTGTAACAAAACAAACAAAAAAAACCAGAACAATCTCGCCAAAAACCTCCAAATGCTATAGCAGAGACATAAAGAACTACCTTTGAAATAGCCTCTGGGAGAAATAAAATCTCCAATTCAAGGACCTGTAACTGATAATTTAGACACATTTTAAAATGTAATCCTAATCTGTTGAAGTTGATATAATTTTCCACACTTTGGAGAGGAGTAAACTGAGGTTCTAAGAATAAGCTACTAAACTTCACGAAGTTATTCAGAAAGATACCTTTTTTTCCCATCGTAAAAGGCAAGGCATTTTAATTTCTTATAATTTTTATTTGGAAGAGATCATTTCTGGTAATTGCCATTAGTATATACAATTCCCAGACTATCTGCTTTACAAAAACATATAAAGAGATACATCTTAAGCATGTTTAACCACTGTGCCAAACTAATTCAGTGAGGGGAGGGTTAGAAGAATATAAATATTGCTTTTTTTTTTTTGAGATGAAGTTTCACTCTTGTTACCCAGGCTAGAGTGCAATGGCGCAATCTCGGCTCACCGCAACCTCCGCCTCCTGGGT